>NC_056742.1:529686601-529806601 GCF_019279795.1 Protopterus annectens | reverse complement strand
AATAATGCTAATATGTCACTATAAAGACACTAATATCTACAAACTGACCCTGACCCTAACCCTAACCCTAAGGTCCGTCACTATCGCACACTCACCTGACCCGCGCACTAAACCTAACTCACTTAAACCGCCCCTAACCCCAATATTTGTCACTATTGCATACATGCCTAACCTGCGCCCTAACCCTAACTCACTTAAACCGCCTAACCTAAAATAAAACCAACCGCACACTTACCTGACCCCAACGCATGACCTAACACCACAGGGCTAACAATAGCAAAGCCACAATGACATCAGTATGTCTATTTTGTGTTTTCAGGATTTTGAGTTTTGCACACATTTGCACAGACTGTGCTGATATTTGCTTTACATTTTGGTTCCATTTACCATACTATTGTGCCCTGTCTTGGGGACTAGAGGCATGTCAGTAAAGAGCACAGATTAGATTGTAATGGCATACATTTGAGTTTCAGACTTCTTACCCTTTATAGCCTTACTGCAACTGTGGGTCCTGCTGCCCTCTCATTGGGTGAGTCTGTAGGGGGGGTAATTCAACATTGCCACCATTTGTGTGCCTTTACCAGAGATTTCTCTGTGTTTTTCTACAGTTGATTGCTGTGTGGGTGTGAGGGGTGGGTATGGGACCCCCACATTGACAACCATGCCTGTGACCTATGACCCCCAATTACTTGTCCCCACATATATACTACAGTAGGATTTGACACCTTGGGTACTACTGCATAGTGTGTGGAGGCCAATTTGAGCCAGGCATTTCCTGGTGTCCCACATAGCTGTTAGTTGTCTGCTGCTATCCCAGTAGGCCACCCCATTCCCTTGCATGCATGCAGCATTACCATAGATATGCTAGCAAAATATACTATTCCATTCATTTATTGTTAAGAAGATTGTGCTTGCGGCAGTTGTGAGGACAGTGCTTGAGGGCTACCTATGTTGGATGCACATAGTACACTGCCTATACATAGTAAGTTAGAGGTAATGTGGTGTGTGTGTGTGTCATCCATTTTACTCTGTGTGTGTGTCAGAGAAAGGTGTCAGTCCCTGGGGTCCCTCCAGTGTCAGTGTGTGTGTGGTATGCGTTGCCTCTTTGCCAAGGCCTGAGCATACTGGGCATGCCTCCTTTTGCCTACATGAGAAGGCTCATGACCCTCCTCCTTTGAGTCCCATTGCACCTGTGGGGACCTTGGCAATGGTGGTGGGCTGTGTGGCCATGTGGCTGGAGAGTATGCAAGGCTCCACCAGATATGTCAAGGCAGCAGAACGGTGACTTGAGCATCCCAAACACATACTCTATAATGATCCTCATTATGGCATTTTTGTGTGGGTGTGTGTGCATTTCTGATGGTTGTCATCATCCACGGCTCCAGTGCATATCCAGCATCCCTCACCAGATGCCCATATGGGATACCCCTACTAGAAAATGTCTGGTACAGCTGTGACAAATGCCAGACATGGGAGTCTAGCTTCCAGGGCTGCCAGCACACACATTCATGATAATGCCCTGGGCATTGCACATGACCAGGCAGTTGATGGAGGGGAATCCCTTGTGGTTTATGTAGACCCTACCATGTTCACCAGGTGGTGCTTTGATGTGGATGTGCATGCAATCTATGGCACCCAGTACCTCCAGGTATTCTGCTTCATGGTGGAAGAGACGCATATTGCTGGTCCTCTCCTCACAGGTATTGAGGAAGTAAATGTGCTCACCGGCATGTGGTAGCATGGCACCCAGGAACTGGTGGAGTACCCCGGATGCAGATGCCTGTGAGACCCCCATCTTGTCAGCAGTAGGTCTTTGTAAAGTACCTGTAGCTAGAATTCTTAAGGCTACACATACCTTTGCATTCACTGAGATGGGTTCCCCTCTGTTGGCTCTGGGTCTGAGTTGAGGCCGGCACAGCTTGGTAGTTTGCTGAAGTATGTCTCTGTGCACCCAGTAGCACTCTACTATCTCCAGATCATGTAGCCCCTGGTAAGTTACCCTGGGTCTGAGCACTCTTCTCCTCCTCCTCGGCCTGTTCCGGTTGTCAGCATTATCCTCCTCACCACCCTCAGCCTCTAGCACATACTGATGGATCAAAGCAATGGCAGCCCCTAACATTTTTCCAGTTAAAATTCACTTGCATGTGTACACCAATGGTGCAGAGTTTGTGGGAAAAACCAGACTGTAAGGTGTTTGCATAGTTTATACTGTTGTGCTGCAGCTGCTGCCTGTGTGGTTGGCTGACTATGATGCATTCCACCTGTATGATTGGCTGACTATGATGCATTCCACCTGTATGATTGGCTGACTATGATGCATTCCACCTGCTGGCTTTGTAATTTGTTCTTGATTGCTTTTATTCTGCTATTTTCCTTTTTTCACTTACCATTTCCTCCCCTTTTAAGCCCCGAGACGTGCCACGCAAACCCGGCACCCAAATGTAAACAGCCCTGCTATTTCTGGTTTTTTTTTATTTTAGACCCAGTGCATGCTGCGCATACACATTTAGCTAATGTAAACATGAAGAAATAGCCCTCCCTGGATGTGAACATGCTCTTCATTTCATGGAATAAGTCAATACAGCCTCAGACACATACCCTTGCTTAGCTGTGCTTAGCTAAGCTTATCTGTGCGCCATTGGGATACAATGTGCTTACAACATGCCTGACACACCCCCTTTTCATGTCTGTTGCTCCTCCTAGTTACACAATCATGCTATAGCACCTAAACGGTTAGGTGCAGTTTGGCACTTAGAAGATTTTTGTGATTCAGTAAATTTCCTCTCATTTGCATACCCCACTGCCTTACTCCATAGTTACTGCACTAACACAGAGCCTCTCCCCTTTACAACCACTGTTCCATGATATTGTTTTGATTCTGAATGCCATAGATTATAGTGACAAAATGCAGATTTCTCTTAAAATTGAGTTTTCACATTTTTTATTTAATTTTCGGCACAATCCTATTTGTGCACCACTGCCCTATGCTTAAATAGCTGAGATCGGCCAAAAAATTGATTTTTATAAAAATAAAGCACTTTTCAATGCCAATGGCCATACATTTGACCATTGGCATGCCTAAAGACTATAATGCATGCTTTTTTGGAGCTGTCATGCCTCCATTTTGTTATTTGCAGAAATGTATTCGGTTAGTAACCGAATAAATTTCTGCAACTAACACTGTTCTTGCACAGATACCTGCCAGCTTGCTGAATCACTAATTCACATCATTTACATAGTTTTCAACAGCAAATGAGGTAATTAGCATTCTGCACTAGATTCCATGCAAGAACAATATAGGCAGGCCCGTGCACATCAAAACAATAGTTTACTAGATCACTTGACAGCCATATTCTGTGCAGGAGCGGCTACACTGTTTCTGCACAAAAATAATCTTTTATTGAATCCCGGGGAAATTTTTTAGTGTGTTGATACATTCTATTCACATCATATCAATATATTAGAATGTTACTATATTAATCCATATGTTCTGTCTCCTATAATAAAACTACTAATGGTTCCCCTAAATACCAGTACATTTGGTCTCACGAGACTCCTCAGTACTAACCTGAGTACATTTGGTCTCACGAGACTCCTCAGTACTAACCTGAGTACATTTGGTCTCACGAGACTCCTCAGTACTAACCTGAGTACATTTGGTCTCACGAGACTCCTCAGTACTAACCTGAGTACATTTGGTCTCATAAGACTCCTCAGTACTAACCTGAGTACATTTGGTCTCACGAGACTCCTCAGTACTAACCTGAGTACATTTGGTCTCACGAGACTCCTCAGTACTAACCTGAGTACATTTGGTCTCACGAGACTCCTCAGTACTAACCTGCATCATAAAATACTTGCTCTTAATTCTAATGCAGGGGTCAGGGAGACATGGGGGTTCAATCCTGGGTATGTACATGCATCCAGGTATAATTGCCAGACCAGTTCCCTAAATTCTAATTTTATTTCCCAGTCACCACCCCTGTCCCGTGTTCTAACCTTTTCCACAACCCAAAATTTAAACCCAGCCTTACTACATTTTGATACGTCTATATAGAGCATTGGTATCCCTTTTCTATGTTATATCATACATGTGTTCATAAATTCTTTGTTTAAGCATTCATTCAGTCTTCCCTATATAGTATGTCCAAGAGGAAGTGCAATAAACCATGTATACCACCCCGTTTGTTGAGCAATTATAACGCTCACATGTCCATAATCTCTGCTGTATAGTGGTATCCACAGTTCACTAGTATGAGCTACAAATGGACATTGGGGACATCTACCATATTTGTATGTCCCCCCAATTACTACATCATTCTTGGGTCTTCTAAATTGCCCTTTTACAAAAATGTCCTTTAGATTTAAATTTCTCCTAAAACTAAAATTTAAAGGTTTTCGAAAAACCTTCAAACTGTTTAGCATAATGTTGAACATTTCCCAATATTTACTTATAATTTTCTGAACTGTTCCAGTTTCCTTATTGCATGTTAACACTAAATATGTTGTTTTATCTTTCATGTTAGTTTCTGTATTTTTGTTTCTATCATCCCTGTCAGTCTCTATGTTTCACTCCACATGCCTATACATATTCAGTAAGGGTAAATGTCTGGTTCCCCAGCCTGTTAGTACTTCCAATTTGGAGGTTCTAACCAAAGGGTCAGGGTATCCTCTGTCACAACATAACTTCCCAGTTCTGAAAATTATAAATAAATATTGGGGAAATATTCAACATTATCCCAAATAGTTTGAAGGTTTTTTGAATACCTTTAAAATTTAGTTTTGGGAGAAATGTAAATCTAAAGGACAATTTAGAAGACCCAAGAATGATGTAGTAATTGGGGTGACATACAAATGTGGTAGATGTCCCCCATGTCCATTTGTAGCTCATACTAGTGAACTGTGGATACCAGCTATACAGCAGAGATTATGGACATGTGAGCGTTATAATTGCTCAACAAAAGGGGGGGGTGGTATACATGGTTTATTGCACTTCCTCTTGGGCATACTATATAGGGAAAACTGAATGGACCCTTAAACAAAGAATTTATGAACACATGTATGACTTAACACAGAAAAGGGACACCAACGCTCCATATAGACATGTATTAAAATGTAGTAACGCTGACTATAAAATTTGGGTTGTGGAAAAAGTTAGAACACAGGACAGAGGTGGTGACAGGGAAACAAAATTAGAATTTAGGGAACTGGTCTGGCAATTATACCTGGATGCATGTACATACCCAGGATTGAACCCCCATGTCTCCCTGGCCCCTGCATTAGAATTAAGAGCAAGTATTGAGGAGTCTTATGAGACCAAATGTACTCAGGTTAGTACTGAGGAGTCTCGTGAGACCAAATGTACTCAGGTTAGTACTGAGGAGTCTCGTGAGACCAAATGTACTCAGGTTAGTACTGAGGAGTCTCTTGAGACCAAATGTACTCAGGTTAGTACTGAGGAGTCTTATGAGACCAAATGTACTCAGGTTAGTACTGAGGAGTCTCGTGAGACCAAATGTACTCAGGTTAGTACTGAGGAGTCTCGTGAGACCAAATGTACTCAGGTTAGTACTGAGGAGTCTTATGAGACCAAATGTACTGGTGTTTAAGGGAACTACAGTATTGTAGTTTTTATTACAGGAGACAGAACATACAGATTAATATATTAACATGCTAATATATTGATGTGATGTGAATAAAATGTATCAACACACTAAAAAACTTTACGTTTTTAAATAATTTATGGATGGGTTGGTCAAACTGCGGTATCCAATGTAATGTGGGGAGTGGTTATAAAAAGTAGGGCAGGATGTGCTGTAATTAGATTCTGAGGAAGTTCTTTGTATTGGATACGAAAGCCCTTAATCTTTGTACTCCAATAAAGCTGTTTGTGATTTTATATACCATCTGGCCCATTTGGAATTATTTTTACTTCATCGAGTGACTTACCTTACAGGGACTACCTTTATTGGGACCAGGTGCCTTATCTGGAGATATTGGGCCAGATTCAGGAAGGCTTACACGGAGTTCAAGAGTAGTGTAAGCCTCTGTGTAAGCCTCCTGATTCAGGAACAGCCCAAATCTCCGTGTAAGAGACAGCTAACACGTCTCTTACACGGACTGGGCGTGGAAATGCTCAATACCTCATTTGCAGCTCCAAGATATGCAAATGAGGTATTTGAGCGATCTACGAAGCCAAAACCAGTCCGTGTAACGGACGTGTTAGCTGCAGAAATGTACTCAGCTGACAACTGAGTACATTTCTGCAAAATTAAAACGGAGCTATGTCAGCTCCAAATAAAGAGTGCATATGTTTTATTAAGCATGCCAATGGCCAAATATGTGGCCATTGGCATGAAAAGTGTTGCAAAAATAAGTTATATAACTTTTTTTTTTCACGGGATTTTTGTGTTTAACTGCAGCGCACACCTGCGCAAACGGGGTGCGCTACCTAAAACTGAAAACCGAAGCTTATAAACCCACAATTGTGGGATTTATGTATTACATTGAATGTCAATGGAGGGACTTGCAGACCAA
This sequence comes from Protopterus annectens, assembly GCF_019279795.1. Classification (NCBI taxonomy): domain Eukaryota; kingdom Metazoa; phylum Chordata; order Ceratodontiformes; family Protopteridae; genus Protopterus; species Protopterus annectens. Next base: position 529,800,064 of record NC_056742.1, on the reverse strand, counting down.
AAACAATATGGCCTCCGTTCAGTGGTTGTCAAGGGGGGGAAGCTCCGTGTAAGACATGTAACTAAGCATTACTAGGCAATCCTATGTAAATGAGGGTTACAATACTGAATCACACTGCCACATAGGTAATGAGCACTTTCTGAGTAGTGTAAGAGTTAGAGAAGGGGGAGGAACAGAGTAAGAGGTAGGTGACATCACGGGGGGGAAGGATAGTAATAAATGTACCAGATTGGAGGGCAATGTAAGGTAACAGATGACAGACAGACATCAGGGAGGGAGGTGTGTCCCAACAGAACACTAGGAAAGTCAAGAAATTGAGGGTGTACGCTATCCCTACACTCAAAGTTTCTTCATATACGTGCATCTTGCAGCGTGCAGCGTGTAAGGCAGGTTCAACATGTGGGAGCGTGTTGCAAACTGTTTACAACGGTTTTGGCGTGCGTGTGTAAGGCAGTGTGCGCGCGTTTTAGCATGAATCAGCCTAGCTAACACCGTGTAAGGATGTGTGCGCGTGTAACACCGTAAGGATGTGTACGCGTTTAAGTGACTGTGAGCGTGTTTAAGCTGGTGTGCACAGTGCTCCCCCTCAGGAAACAGAGAGGAAACAGGAAACAACTAAAATCTAGGTAAACTGCCAGAGGATACTACTGGAGTTAATTGGTGGAAACAATTAGAAGCAGGCAATTACACAGGCAGACTAGAAGCCCAACCCAGCACTTAAAACACTGCAAGGAGCAGTGCAGGATGTTTCTCACAACAGATACTGCCAGAAACTAAGCTATCAGAAATGAAAACTGAAAAAAGCTGAACTCAGAGCAGAAATGCTAGGGGCTGCCATAGCTATTATAGTCAGGCATAGGCGAATTGCTGAGGGTGGTGACTAGGGTTGCCACCTTTCCAAATGCCCAAAGTGGGACATTTGTGCCACAAACATCAGATTTTGCAGGGCAAAACATACCCACGGCCAGTACAAAGGACAGAACTTCAGTTTTTTGCCTGAATAAAAGTCTATTCTTGTAGCATTTTAGTTCCTTATTCTGTTTCTTATAACATTTATGTGTTTCAGATACAGAATAACTGTTTTATGCAACTATGACATAAAATATAGAAAATAATTTTGTCCTAAAATCTCAGGACATTTGCCATTTTTTCACAATGTTTGCAGGACACAACTGCCCAAGAGGGACTGTCCCTCACAAAGTGGGACAGGTGGTAACCCTAGTGGTGACAATGCAGATGCTGACAGACAACCCAGAGTGAGGAGAAGGAGAAGAGTATACAGGCCCAGGGTCACCTACCATGGGTTACATGAGCTGGAGATAGTAGAGCTGGATAGAGTGGACAGAGAGTTCCACGAGCAGATAGTCGAACTGTGTAGGTCACGCCTCACAGACAGAACCAACAGAGGGAACCCATCCCAGTGGAAACCAAGGTATGTGTTGGCCTAAGAATACTAGCAACAGGTACCTTCCAGAGACCAACTGGCGATATGATGGGGATATCACAGGCATCAGCCTCCAGGGTACTGCACCAGTTCCTGGATGCCATGTCACCACATGTCAGTGATCATATATATGTCCCTAATGACCGTGAGGTTGTGGCCAGCAATATGCGTCTCTTCCAGCAAATAGCGGGATACCCTGAGGTGCTGGGTGCAATAGACTGCACGCACGCATCAAAGCACCAGCCCGTGACCCGGGTAGAGCCTACATTAACCGCAAGGGATACCCCTCCATCAACTGCCAGGTCGTGTGTGATGCCCAGGGCATAATAATGAATGTGTGTGCTGGCTGCCCTGGGAGCTACCACGATTCCCACATATGGCATCTGACGCAGCTGTACCAATCATTTGCCAATGGGGACTTCCCACACGGACACCTAGTGGGGGATGCAGGTTATGCACTTGAGCCGTGGCTGATGACACCCATCAGAAATGCACACACACCTGAACAGGAACGCCATAATGAGGCACACGCACAAACACGTAATATCATAGAGCATGTGTTTGGGCTGCTCAAGTCACGGTTCTGGTGTCTGGACACATCTGGTGGAACTTTGCAGTACACACCAACTACATGTACCCAAATGATCATGATATGTGCTATGCTACATAATATGATCCTGGAAACAGCTGCAGCAGGACCAGCACAGGGCTGGGCCAAACATCCCCCCACCATTGCCAAGGCCACCACAGGCAGGGGGTGACTCGGAGGAGGAACAACCTGACCTTGTCCCAGTAGGCAGAAGGAGGCTTGCCCAGTATGCCCTGGCCTTGGCAAAGAGGCAACGCATAGCACATACGCTTGGTCAGTAGGAACACTGGGACTGATACCCGCTCTGACTCACTCATACAGTAACAGGGATGCCTAACATGACACAACCTGCTTCCAAACGTACAGGGAGTGTAGTATGTGTATCCGACAGAGGTGGCCCTGCAGCACCACCTGAGGCATGAATGCCATGTGTTAAGTAATGTAATATCATGTACAATATGCACACCTGAGGACCCCAACTAACATCCATATCCACGCATATGACCCTGGAAACAGCTGCACGTCATACAGTGATGTACATGTGCAAAAACATGGAACAAGATACAAAATGAGGGTGACTAGCAATAAATAGCATGGATAACCACACACCCATGTTTGTACCACAACAAGAAGCAACATGGAATAGCCATGGTCAAAACCAATGGCTAAAACCGACTACTACTATATAGCCTGCTGCAGACCACTGTCCTAATAGCAGGAACTGCCCCAGGCCTATGTCCATAGGTTCATAGGTTCATACTAGGCTATCTGCCCTAGGGCATTAATAAGCCTAGCCCAGAGTTTTGTGGCTTCTGCCACCCCTGCAAGTTGATGGATAATATGCCCATTATTTTGCTGTGCCTCTGTCAAGCAGTGATACTGAGGTTATCCCTGGGGTATACCTGCAATCTCCCATCCATTGGTCAAGATCTCACTTGAACAAAGCCAGTGAGGTGCTCAGCCTCACATGTACCAGGATGTTGTTCCACAGCATATGGACTCTCTGGGTGACGAATCTGTCCCTCCAGCACATCCTATTAATATCTGTGTTGAGGTTTAGGTCTCCTGCCCTTGTAGTTCTGATGGATGTAGTGGTCTTGAGGTGAAGCATGTTCATTAATTCTGGGTTGGACATAGCCTTGTATGTCAGGCACAGGTCACCTCTGAGCAGACAGTAAGCGACTGAATACAGCTGGAATTCCTTCAGTCGGGCAGCATAAGAAATATGTTTGAGACCCTTTCACCTCCTGTCGAGGAATTTGTGGGCCCATCCAATCTGAATGGGGCATTGTATGCAATCATTGGTCTGATGAGTGATGAGTACAGGGAACAATGACCTCCCTTGATCTAGATGTGAATCACTGCATGATGAGGTGGCCAATGTAGAAGGCCTTCCAAACTACCCTGGCAATGTGAGTGTCAAACAAAAGGTCACTGTCAACCTGGGTGCCCAGGTCCCTGATAACCTACGTTGTGCTTAGAGGACTGCCACCTAGATGGGAAGTAGTGGTAACCTTGTTCTTCCTGAAGGGTATGGCTATGCATTGTTTAGTGTTTAATGTAAGGCCATGGCTGTGGCACCAGTTATCTGTGTCTATGAGACCCTTCTGAAGGATGTCTGTGTCAGATGGGTTTCCAACTATGCTTCCCAGTTTGCAGTCATCTTCAAACTTTGTCAGCCATAATCCTCCTGTGTTTGCTCGTACTTCTGAAAAGTAGATACTGAACAAATGTGGGCCCAGGACTGAGCCCTGTGGGACACCACTTGTGACAGATCTGGAGTGTGAACTGGCACCAGCAACTTTGACCCTGTGTGTTCCGTCACTTAGGCAGTTTGCAACCCATGCTGTGATGTATGGGTTCACAATTAAGCTGGTGATGTTTTCAATGATACCTGAGTGGGGTATTGTGTCGAAAGCCTTTGCCAGGTCAAGGTAGGCTGTGTGGACTGCTTTGGCCACGTCAATGGCCTGGGTGAGTGTTTTGAAAAAGTCAACCAAGTTTAAAAGGCATGATCTGCCCTTGACAAAGCCAAACTGGATTGGATCCAATGTCTGCAAGTCCCCTATGTCTTCATTTAGAATTCCCATTATGATCCTCTCCATAGCTTAGCAGAACAGGCTTGTCAAGCTGATGGGATGGTAGTTTCTGGGGTTGGTGGAGGCACCTCCTTTGTGAAGTGGGTCCACCATTGCTGTATGCCACTCCTTGGGAACATATCCTGAGATGAGGCTAAGATTAAACAGCTGCCCTAACTGCGGGTGTAATTACTCATTGAGTTCATGGAGCACACAACTGGGGACACCATCTGGTCCCATGGATAAAGTGTTTTCTGCCTTGGATTGAGCAGTTCCCACCCCAGCAGTGGAGATGTTTGGGGGCTACAATCCTCTGGTGTACATACCCCCAGTTGGGGAGGGGAGAAATCTGCACTGAACCTGTCAGCCAGTATGTTGCCAATGTCTGTAGGTGCAGTGATATCAACATCATTCTGAACTAAGTCTGAGCATATCTGGGAGTTTCCTCCCAGGTTTCAAACATAGGTAAAAAGGCCTCATGATTGTCCCTGGAGTCCTGAGTGGGTTTACTCTCAAAACATGCCTCGGATGATTGTATAGGGGAACCCAGTGTTTTACTCACAATGAGCAGGGGTGTCTTCCCCCTTACGGATTACGCTCTATCTCGTAGTAGCTCCTTCCTTGTGTTGTACAGCTTGTTTATGGCTAGGGTCCACCAGACTGGATGCTTGCCTGTGGTACAAAGAGTCATTATTTTTGGGATTGCCTGAACCATGCAGTCCTGGAGGTGCTGGTAGAAGGCATTTCTAAGTGATACAGTGGCTTGGGTAATGGTGTCCGCTGGCCTGGGGGCCTTGAAAGAGACCACACCAGTCCTCAGAAATGTGAAGTCGGCATTTGAGAAGGTCTTCACCGTTTCTTTTCCCATCTGGGGTGTGGGTGGGATGTGGACTCCCACTGAGAGTAGTCCATGATCTGATCTCACCAATGATGGGTATCGTCTGGTGTTGAACAGTGTGACCCCATGTTTGTGATGATGTGTTCTAGTATGTTGCCTCCACTTGAGGGGATTGGGACCAGTTGTTCCATGGCATTTCAGTGTATGAACTCTTGGAACCTTTGTGTTAGAGTGTTGTGGCATGATTAGTGATCCCAGTCTATATGTGGATAGTTGGAATCACCCAGTAGGATGGTGTTTGGAGATACATTTATCCCCTTCAGTGTTTGCAGGATAGCTGTGTGAGGTACCTGAGTTTGAGCGGGTGGCATGTAACATGCTACAAACTGCAGAGCAGTCTTGCCTATGGTCACTGGCACCTGGATGCTCTCCGATGCATTGTGTGTTGCCACCAACCATGAGGTGAGGGTGTCCTTGATGAATATGGACACCCACCATCCTTCTTGGTGTTGTTGGGATGCTGGTGCCGGAATGCATGATATGAGGTAACACCCGATAGTTCCGGGGTGCTGTCAGAAGCTGTGAACCAGGTTTCAGGCACAGCACAGACATCAATGTGCTACATACTGAGAAGGGCATAGAGTGTGTGCAGCTTGAGGTTGAGACCTTGGGCATTGAGCAGCATTAGCCTTAGTGTCTTTCCTTTACTGTGTTCTAGGGTGGTAGGTGTAGAATCTGAATCTTGCATAAAAAAGGCACAATGGGGCTGGCAAGAGCATCATCTGAAATCCGGAAGCCCAGGGTGACAGGTGCAAGCCATCCCTTGCAAATCACCGTGGCCTGTCCAGCATGTCATCCCAGGCAGACAGACATTGGACCCCCTTAGAATGACACCATAGTCTAAGCAAAATACTACAGCTGATCATCTTGTCTCTGTTTATGTGGCATCATACTTGGTGAAGGTAGGATACTGTCAAGGTCAGGGTCATACCTGCCTGGCCTACATAATCAGAGGGATCCTCTATGTCTCTTTCCATGTAGTCCAGGGAGGTACATCTCAGGTCGTTCACACCAGCATGGATTATGACTGGGTCAGACCTGTACTTGCAGTTTAGTGACCTGAGTGCTTGCATTATGTGGTGGATTCCAGTGCCCGATAGGCAGCTTACTGTGACCTCCTCTGTACCTGATCTGGTGAGTGGGACATCAGTGTGTCTGACTATGGAGTCACCTATGACAAGTGTGTCTGGCATTGTGTTTGGCCTTAAGGGCTGTGACTGTTTGGCACACCGACTCTGTGGTCAATGTGTTGCATGTGCTGTGCCCTGTGGAGGCAGTTGTGTGAGTGTCTGCTGTGGTGGCCACTGCCATTCTGGTAGACTTCTGATCAGAGCCTCGAGAGTGTCTCTGTGTGTCTATGTGTATGATCTTAAGTTGTGACAGTGCCATGTGAGACTGGATTAAAGATGTGTGTGTGGTTACCTTCACCCTCTCTCTGGTCTTGCTAGTCCTATGTTGAGAGAGCTCAGCCTCCACTTTGGCTATATAGTTGCATCTCTCACATGTATGTGTGTTTTATGGCAGAAGGAGAGGGTTGTCAGTGTACATGAGGCAACTGTAACAGTGCCTCAATATTCCCAGGTTCACCAGCTGAGCAGGAGAGGACACTAGCAACTGATCCCTAGACATGCTAGAAGGAATAGACAAAACAATGTTGGAATACAGGGAGATATCAAGCCCCCAAGCCACATCATACTGTTTGATTGACAATAGCTACACATACACCGGTGTTTCATAGTGTCATAGTGTACTACTAGGCTATCTGCCCTAGTGCATGTATAAGCCTAGCCATATTGATGTGGCTATTGCCACCCCTTATAGTGGTAATAAGTGTACAGAATAGATTCTGAATATTGTGCCTCTGACTTAGTAGTGACACATTATGACCCCTTACGTAATTGAATAACATGACTGTGTCTCTGTCTAGTCTGTGCCTCCGTCTCATATGCAGTTGTCCAGATGTCTCCTGAAGAGAGTCAGTGAGGGACTCTGTCAAACATGAACTGGGATACTCTGCTAGAGTGTGAGATGCCTCTGAGTTATGACTCTGTCCCTCCAGCATGTCCTATACATGTATGTGCTGAGGTTCAAATACTCAGCTCTCATGGCTCTGGTGTATTTGGATTGCTTGCAGTGGAGCATGTCCACCAAATCCTGATTGGACATGGTCTTGTATGTCAGGCATAGGTCACCTGTAAGTATGCGGTATGACACTGAACAAAGCTGGACTTCCTCTATTCTGGAAGCATATGACATGTGTTGAAGAACCCTGATCTTCATGGTAGGTACTTTTCAGGTGCAAAGGTGCAAAAGGCAGGATCTGCCCTGTACAAAGCTGAACTAGGTGTGAACAAGGGTCCGTAGGTCAGTAATGTGTCTGTGTAAGAGCTCCATGACTCCTCCCATATCTTTGCAGACAAGGCTGGTTAAGCCTGTGTGGTGGTAGTTGCCATGGTCTGTGGAGGCATCTCCTTTGTGGAGTGGGACCACTGTTGCCGTATGCCAGTGTTCAGGTACATATCCTGTAGCAAGACTAAGGTTAAATAGCAGTTGTATATATGGGTCCAGCCCCTTCTGGAGTTCACATAGCATGCAACTGGAGATACCAGCAGGTCCCATGGATGCTGTGTACTTGTCTTTGCTGAGTGTGGCTCTCACATGGACATCCAAGATGACAGTGAGGTTACATACAGCAGTGATAACTATCTTGTTTTGGGGGTGAGGGAGGGGTTAAATCGCACTGAAGCTGTCCGCCGGAATGTTGCCAATATCTGTCAGGTCACTGGAATATATGTTGTTGTGTGCCAACTCTGAGCATATCCGAGGGTTCACAACCAGGTGTCTGACATAACTGAAGAAAGCAGTGTGGTTACCTTCATTGTCTTTGGTGATTTATGTCCCCAAGTTGACCTTGCATGTCTTTATGAGATAATGTAGCTTTCTACTAGTGCTGATCACAGCTGTCTTCCCTTTTGGAGATGTAGCTCTGTCTTGCATTAGTAACCCTCATCTGTCATACAGTTTGTTTATGGCTGGGGTCCACCAGACAGGACACTTTCCCTTTGTGGAGAGGGTCCTGTTTTCAGTTGTGATTGTATGGTCCATGCTGTCTGACATCTAGCTAAGGGAGGTCATTCTGGTTCTGCAGTTATCTTTCATCAGCATTAGAAATGACCACAACAGCCCCTGTGGGTGTACCTCATGCACACACATCCAGCACCTGTAAAGTCCACAACAGTACCTCACCAGGAGTATGACAGAGCTGGAACACATGTAATGTGTAGTCTGATTAAACAGAGTGCAGCTCCACACACTGCCATGCTGTCCACCCAGATGCAAGCTGTGCCTGATGTAGAAAGCCATGTCCAAGCTGGAATCAATGCACATGCTGCACCTTGTACAATCTGAATGGCAGGGAGCTATGCACATGAGGGACCTGAACCCCAGCACTGACATATATAGGACAGGCTGTACTGCATTATTCAAAACACAGAAGCCACCCCACACATGAGTAAACTACCAGTACAGGTTGTCCATAGAGACACTGGTTGAGTCCCCTCAACAGGAATCCTAATGAGTGGATGGGAGATGGGAGGTTTACCCTGGGTATCAATGTTATGTCACAGGTAGACAGAGGCACAGTATACTAAACAAGACATATGACATGGCAAACTACGCTTACAATGTGTTGATGGACAAACACATTCTCCGACTAGCATTAGGTCAAGATACCTCTTGAACACAGCCAGCAAGGTGCTCTGCCTCACATGGACCAGGATTGTATTCCACAGCATAGGGAGTCTCCGAGTGATAACTCCATCCCTCCAACATGTCCAACATACATCCCTGCTAAGGTGTAAGTCACCTGCACTAGTGGTTCAGGTGGATCTTCTGAGTCTGAGGTGGAGCATGTCCATTAATCTCTGTTTGGACATGGCCTCGCATGTCAGGCACATGTCACCTCTAAGCAGACGGTATGTGAGTGAATAGAGTGTGAGTGTCTTCAATCTGGCAGCATATGACAGCTGTTGGGGTTCCATGATCCTTTAGGTGGGGGACAGCCAGGGTGTCTCCAATTGCTGCAGATGTTGGGTGAGATACAGCCAGAATAGGGCATTCAACTCGATCACCGGTCTGATAAGTGAAGAGTACAGGGGAACAATGACCCACTAGATCTGGATGTGAATCCCATCCTGATCAGGTGGGCAATGTAGAAGGTCTTCCTAGCCACTTTAGCAATGTGAGTCTCAGAAGAATGGCGACTGTCAACCTGGGTCCCCAGGTCCATGATAACCTCCTCTGTGCTTAGAGGATTGCCACCTATATGGTAGCTTGGGGTCACCTTGCTTTTCCTGAAGGGTATGTCTACACATGTTGTGCACTTTGACTTCAGGCCATGGCCCTGGCACCAGCTATCAGTTACTGTGAGTCCCTTCTGAAGGATATCTGTGTGTGATGCACTGTCCACTATGGTGCCCAGTGTGCAGTCATCTGCTAACATTGTCATCCAAAGTCCTCCCATGTTGGCCTGTATTTCTGGGAAGTACATGACAAACAATGGGGGCCAAGGACTGAGCCCTGTGTGACACCACCTGTGACCAGCCTGGAGTCTAACATAGTGCCAGCAACTCTAACCCTGTGGGTCCCGTCCTTAAGCCAGTTTGCAACCCATCTTGTGACATATGGGTTTACATTTCAGTTGTTAGGGTTTTCCACAATACCTGAGTGGGGTATTGTGTTGAAAGCGTTTGCAAGGCCAAGGTAGGCTGTATGGACTGCCTTTCCCCAACAATGGCCTAAGTGAAAAATTTGAAGATGTCAACCCAGTACAAAAGGCATGATCTGCCCCTGACCAAGCCAAAATGGGATGGGTACAATGTCTGCATGTCCCCTATATCTTTGTTTATGAGCTCAATTATGATCCTCTCCATAGATTTGCAGACTACACTTGTTAAGCTTATGGGGCAGCAATTAACAGGGTCTGTAGAGGCACTGCCTTTGTGCAGATGTGCACAACTGGACCCTAACCAGGCTGTTGTGCACACTATGGAAATGTAAAGCAGTGATAGGACTAAAGCCCAGGATACTGACCACCACAGTGAAAGTACTGAAACACTACACTAGACTACTACAGTGTTAGGTCAGTATGAACGGATGTTGACAATTGTGTGCAAAGTATCCCATGCAAAACCTGCAGGCACAGTATACTCCCTGTTTTGTTCACACAAAAAGCATTCAGACAGTAACTACACAACATGGCACAGAACACACAACCATAAACTGGAGGTATTTGTTGAAGGTCACACTCATCCACAAATGTGATGGGCTGAAGAGTTCAACATATGTAAAGCCCACACTGGGCATGCTCACACACTTAGATAAATGAGACATCTTTCACACAACATGCCATGGGAAGGCTGAACTAGGCATGCTCACACACTTGGTCCAAATGTTACCCATAGCAAATGTGAAAACACATCAGAGGATGCTCATCCCCCTTTCTAGACAGTGATCATGTAAGCACCCTATAAGTATATTGGAGAAAAGGATTCTCTCAGTAATCCGAATAGCGCCATGCTAATGCGTCTGTAGTGTCATAACATAGTTAGGTAGGGGTTTGAATCCAGCAGGTGGCAAGTGTGTGTGAAGGGGGGTATGTGTGTATGAAAAAGACATCCCTTTTGGCAACTGGGAAAACACACCAGAGGATGATCATTCCACTTTCTAGACTCTGAAGATGTCAGCACCCTATAAGTATATTGGAGAAAAAGATTATCTCAGTAATCCGAATAGCGCGCTGTGCTAATGCATCCGTCTGTAGTGTCATAACATAGTTAGGTAGGGGTTTGAATCCAGCAGGTGGCAAGTGTGTGTGAAGGGGGGTAAGTGTGTATGAAAGAAACATCCCTTTTGGCAACTGGGAAAACACACCACAGGATGATCATTCCACTTTCTAGACTCTGATGATGTCAGCACCCTATAAGTATATTGGAGAAAAGGACTCTCTCAGTAATCCGAATAGCGAGCCGTGCTAATGCATCCGTCTGTAGTGTCATAACATAGTTAGGTAGGGGTTTGAATCCAGCAGGTGGAAAGTGTGTGTGAAGGGGTGTAAGTGTGTATGAAAGAAATATCCCTTTTGGCAACTGGGAAAACACACCACAGGATGATCATTCCACTTTCTAAACTCTGATGATGTCAGCACCCTATAAGTATATCAGGGGAAAGGAAATCCCCCAGTAATGCGAATAGCGCGCTGTGCTAATGCGTCCGTCTCTAGTGTCATAACATAATTAGGTAGGGGTTTGAATCCAGCAGGTAGCAAGTGTGTGTGAAGGGGGGTAAGTGTGTGTGTGTATGAAAGAAACATCCCTTTTGGCAACTAGGAAAACACACCACAGGATGATCATTCCACTTTCTAAACTCTGATGATGTCAGCACCCTATAAGTATATCAGGGGAAAGGAAATCCCCCAGTAATGCGAATAGCGCGCTGTGCTAATGCGTCCGTCTCTAGTGTCATAACATAGTTAGGTAGGGGTTTGAATCCAGCAGGTGGCAAGTGTGTGTGAAGGGGGGTAAGTGTGTGTGTATGAAAGAAACATCCCTTTTGGCAATTGGGAAAACACACCACAGGATGATCAATCCACTTTCTAAACTCTGATGATGTCAGCACCCTATAAGTATATCAGGGGAAAGGAAATCCCCCAGTAATGCGAAAAGCGCTGTGCTAATCGCGTCTCTAGTGTCTTAACATAGTTAGGTAGGGGTTTGAATCCAGCAGGTAGCAAGTGTGTGTGAAGGGGGGGTAAGTGTGTATGAAAGAAACATCCCTTTTGGCAACTGGGAAAACACACCACAGGATGATCATTCCACTTTCTAAACTCTGATGATGTCAGCACCCTATAAGTATATCAGGGGAAAGGAAATCCCCCAGTAATGCGAATAGCGTGCTGTGCTAATGCGTCCGTCTCTAGCGTCTTAACATAGTTAGGTAGGGGTTTGAATCCGGCAAGTGTGCGTGAAGGGGGATAAGTGTGGATGATTGATATATCCCTTTTGGCAACTGGGAAAACACACTACAGGATGCACATACCCCTTTCTAAACGATATCACAATTATGTATGGCTTTTGATTACAGACATGCCATGTGTGTTGTGCACACACAGAATGCCCATGTGTGTGGGTTGTCCCTCACAATAATGCATGACATTGATTACACCGGTTATGGCAATGAACACATGATGTATGTGTGTGCCAAATACACATATGTACCTGTAACTTTCAATAGTTACCATGTGTGATGCCTGCCACATGTGAATACATGGTATTTGCACAGGGTAACATTATGACCGTGGTCTTCTGTGCAGATGCTGCATGTGGGATGTGTATATACAGTGTGAGATGTAGATGCTATCAGCCTAGTAGTGAGGGATGCACACCTGGTCTGGGGCATAAAGTCTACATGTTGTTGATGTACAGGAGCTGCATGTTCTCACCTGTTGTGGGAGTGGTAAGACAGTATTCCATAGCAATGCAGTGACTGCATGCTAAGAACCATTCAGCTAGGGTGTTGTAGCTACACTTATTCATTAGCATTCCGTAATTTGTCGGAATCCCTGGTGAGGGTCTGATGCCAACCAAGGTCAGGGTCTACCAGCCTGTGTCACTTGCTCAGTGATCCCTTCCATGTTCCCTATCATGTATCCCAGTGAGCGACATCCCACATCAGCTGTGGTGGCATGGACAATGACTGAGTCATATGTGTCCATGCATCTGACTGACTTGTATGTTGTTGTTACAGTTTGGCCATGTGTTTCCATCTCATACATGTGATGTACATCAATGGGTAGGGATAGGGTTGACTGTGTACATGTGGCAGCTGTGACATTACTACATGACACACATATTCCACAACTGTACCATAGAGGTGACTGACAACTGACCTTTGCACATGCTACCGGAGTATTGAGATTACATTGGTGATTGACAGCACATAGGGCCAATGGTGAAAAGAGACATAGGTCCATAGGTTCGTACAGGGATATCTGCCCAGGGCATGTATCCACCTAGCCAGAATGTGTGTGCCTTTCAACATGCATTGTGAATCTGTCTTGCTATGCCCTTTTCCAAGGTTAGTATACTGTGCCTCTTTCTCACAGTGACACATAAGTGATACCCAGGGTAACCCTACAATGTCACATCCAGTCATTAATATCGCTCTTGAAGATAGTCACTGAGTCAGTCTGCCTAACCTCTATTGGGATAATAATCAGGAATGAAGGGAGCCTCTGAGTTGTGAATGTGCCCTCCACCATGTCCTATGTATATCACTCCTGAGGTTCAAGTATTTCCAGCGTGTATCCTGGTGGGATCTGGATATTCTGAGATGCAGCATGGCCATTACGTGAGGGTATGACCTGGCCTTCTATGTCAGGCACAGATTGCCTATGAAGAGGCAGTATGTCACTGAGTAGAGCTGCTGCTACTTTAACCAGTCAGTATGTGGCATCTGTTTGAGCACTTTGATCCCCTTGTCGAGGTACATATGTGGTAGCTCCAGTTGCTGCAGGTGTCTGGTAAGGTGCATGCCGACAGGTTCATCATAGTCAATTATGGGCATGATGAGGGATGAGTAAAGGGGCACAATGTCCTCCCCTGGCCTACATGTGGATCCCATGATGATGTGGCCCATATAACATGCTTACCTAACCACTTTGTCCATGTTGTTGTCAAATGGTAGAATGCTATCAACCTGCACCCCAAGGTCCATAATTCCTTGGTCTGCACTTACTGGATTAACACATATGTGGTACGTTGTGGTCACTTAGTGTTTGACAAAGGGGATGACTATACTCTTTCTGTCATTCACGTTGAGGCCATGGCTGTGGCACAAGTCGTGTGTTTGCAAGAGTCCCCTTTGGAGGATGCGTGTGTTAGCTGGTGAGTTGATTATGGTGTTCGGTCTGCAGTCACCTGCGACTTGCTGAGCCACAGTACTTCCATGTTGGCCTGTACCTATGACAAATATATAATGAACATGACAGCTCCTAGGGCTGTGCCTTGTGGGACACCACTTGTACCAGGTTGGAGGCTGACATGGCTCCAGCAATTCTACCATGTGTGTTCTGCCCTTGAGCCACTGTGCAATACCCATAGTGACATAGGGGTTAATATGTACACTGGTGAGCTTCCCTAGAATGCACAAGTGGGGTATTGTATCCAAGGCTTATGCAAGGTCCAGGTAGGCTGTGTGGACCTCCTACCCCTTGACAGTGGCCTTGGTGACTGTTTCAAAGAAATCAAACAGGTTTGATAGGCAGGATTTGCCATTGACAAAGCCAAACTGTGTATGGTGACATGTCTGTAGGTCCACAATATCTAGATATGTGAGGTTCATGATGATCCTTGCCATAGCTTTGCAGACAAAGCTAGTCAGACATATGGGGTAGTAGTGTCCAGGATCCGTGGCATCACCTGCATGTTGAGGGACCACTGTTGCTGTATGCCACTCTCTGGCCACATATCGTGTATTAAGGCTGGGATTGAACAGTGGTGTTATGTCTGGGTGTAGCTCTTCTTGTGGTTCATGTAGGACACAGCCTGGGACACTGTCTGGTCCCATTGATGCAGTGTTTATTGCTTTGGGAAGGGCATCTCTTACCTGAGCATCTGTGATGTCAGGGGAAGCACTGTGCTGCGAGACATATTTTCCCTTTTGGTGTCGTGGGGAGAAGGCAGCATTGAACCTGTCCACTAGGATGATGGCAATGTCTGTGTGTTTTATATTTTGTGTGACATATTGGATTACCTCTGAGCATATCTGGGTAGTACCACCCAGGTTACTAACATAACTACAGGCAGCCTTGTGATTATCCTCAGTGGCTTGTGGAATCCTCTCTCAAAGATGGCCTTAGACAATCATATGGGTGTCTGTAGTTGTCTTCCAATACTCATCAGTGGTGCCTTCACATTTTGGGAGGTTGTTGTATCATGTAGTGGCGTCATCCTTCTATTGTATAGTGTGTTTATGGCTGGTGTCTGGCGCCCAGGACATCTGCCTTTGGAGAACTGGGTCATGCTTTCATATGTGGCTTCATGATCCATGCATTCCTGAATGTGTCCACAGAATGCCTCTATACAGGTATCTGCAGTCTGGTCCATATTTTCAACAGGCCTTGGGCCTTTGAAGGTTTCCACATCATTTATGAGGGGTGTGCACTTGCTTGACATGAGCTGTTGACAGACGTGCCGCCCTCCAGACAGAGCAAGGTGAGGGTCACAGTCAGCTACCTGTTGGGTGATAGAATGTGCCACATAACACAGGCACGCAGGTCACTCCACAGCAAGTACAGATATGAGGCAGACATTGTCCATGCTGGTGCAAACAACCTGAGACGTACCTCCCTGGACCACATGGAAAGAGACACAGAGGAGCTCTTACAGCACCCTCTCAAACTCAGGACTCCCACACAGCCTTCATGCTGACACAGGAGAGTTTAGATTACTCTGCAAACACCATCATACTGGGTGATGCCAGCTACCCAAACATAGACTGTGAACATTACACAAGCCACAATACCCAAGCTCTAAGGTTCCCATTGATCAGACATTCTTTGGCTATGGAACAGGTAACCAACCTTCCCACAAGAGGGGCAGATATACTAGAGCTGATCTTTACAAACATGAGTACAAACTGCTCACCACTGGGAGTATATCCCTCATTGTTGCAATCAAACCATATACTAATCACACTGGAGTTCTGGATCCCCACATATGCAAACCTCCAACACATCGTTGTGTGTGTGGGAAATGTCCCTATTAGCAACCGTGACAGTATCGTACAGGATGCAGATCCCCCTTTTGAAACACTGATGATGTCAGGACTGTATAACTATATCACCTGTAGTAAAGTTCTCCAGTAATTTGCATAGCGCGCTCTGCTAATGCGTCTTTCTTCAGTATCATAACGTAGTTAGGTAGGGGTTTGAATCCTGCAAAGGGAATGTATGAGTGTGGTTTATGTGTGTGCACTATGCTGGGAGGGTTAACTGCCTTTTGCCAACTGGGAGAACACACTACAGGGTGCACATCCCTCCTCCTACACACAGATGATGTCAGCACCCTCTAAGTACAGCATTAGTAAAAATTTCTCCAACTACTGCAAATAGCACACTCTGCTAATGTGTCTGTTTCTACTGTCATTGCACAGTTAGGTATGGGTTTGAATCTTGCAAATGGAAAGTATGTGTTTTACTGTTGGTGGGGTTAGTGTGTGTGCACAATGATGGGGTGGGATGTGGCTTTTGCCACATGGGGCTATGCACTGCAGGGTGGTCATTACCCTTAACAAGCAGTGATGTTGATAGCACCCTATACAAACAAAACTACAAAACAGAAGGTGGTGGTACTGATAACACATGTAAGGTAACACTTCTTCAAGTAATGTCCACAAAACGGAGTAGGATAATCAAACAATTCTTTTATTCTATACAGACAACATGACAACAGACAACTAACTGCCAGTACTCAGTATAGTGTTACATGCTAATGTAACACGCACATGTACCCGAATATACCTAGATAGTGTTCTGAAGCCTGAATGTGGCAAGTGTGTGGATGTGGGATGTGTCTGTGTGTGCATTTCCATATGGGAAACATGTTTGATGTGGCAATCAGGGTACTACAGTACCTGATGCACATTACATCTTCCAACTGATGAGGTTGCCTGCACCCTGTGAGTACAGGTAGAGAAGGGGATGCCAGTAGTAAACAACATAGTGCACTTCTGAAATGTGTACCTGTCATGTATCAACAGCTACTCATGTAGGGTGATAAATAATGGGAATGGCAGGTGAGCGTGTGCATGTGTGTGGGTAGCAGGGTGTGTATAAATGCATGTGTGACAGAACAGATACATGTAGCTGAATCTACATAACAGCACAAGATGCATTGCCATAGTCAATGTTAGCATGTGATGGTGTGCAGCTGGTACACTTTGTAAAGTAGTATGGGTGCAGATAACAATTGAGGACATTCATACAGTTACTGCAGCAGGACTGCTGGGATATACACACAATTATACTGCAACAGTCAACAGTTACCAACATGTTACTACTTATACACATCTATGTAGTCACCCTGTGCATCAGCAACGTGTTTACCTTTACCTGCACCGATGTTGTAGTATGCAGGAGGTGGCACAGTGTCATCATATGCACAGGGTGTGGGTTAGGTATGCCCAAGCCGGCCACTGGTAACACCAATTGACATGTGTGTGTATGTGTGTTTGTGAGGGGCAGCAGTACAGGGTGGACCGTTGTTGGTACAGTGTGTGTGTGTATGTGTTTTCCCTAGGTGTTAGGTTTCTGCATGTGTGTAAGCACGCACACAGTCCCACATAATGGCTGCCATGTACAGGGTTTTGTGGACAGCCACAGACTGCACCTGTCAGGTCATCCAGATCAGTGTCTGTGGGCACGGACATGGTACCTGTGCCTGGCAGGGGTGCTACGGGCCGTATCCAGTACTAACCCAGACTGGGTACTGTCATCGGAAGCAGGGGTGTGTTGACTGGACACAGTTCCCTGTTGGGACTGTCCAGAGCCATGTGCACGTGGTCTCCTGGGGCGTCTGGATGACAGCACAGACCCAGCATTGCTGGGGCTGGTGCTGTCACTTGAGGCGCGCGAGTGGGCCTGTTGTCGTCCGCGGCCACTGCCAGCTGGTGCTCTTGCTGGCATACAGCCACGTCAACGTCGCAAACGCACACCATCGCCCTGGCCCATGGACATCTGGTTGTGGAGCAGCTGTTCTATGCCCCCACGTCTGTCAACGACATCTGTGAAGTTACGGATAGCATTCGCAACATCACGCATGCCGTCTGTCATGGCTATGCGACATGCTCTCAGCTCCCTCAGACCCTGTCTGGTGTACCTTTCCATACGTGCCTGTGCCTGCATGACAGTTCTAAACATAGTGGAGGTTGACATACCTCCTTGGGCACGTCGGCCAGAGGCAGTACGTCCATGGATGCCCCCACGAGAACCCATGGGCGACTGTCTGCGTGGTACCATTGGAGGCCTCTGCTCATGGCTGCCTTGTGGGGATGCATGTACCACAGGTACCACATTACCCTGATCTATGCCCACTGCTGACTGTCCTTCACCTAGGGACAATGGTGACAAAGGATGTAACGGCAGGATGACTGTGCACATTGACGGGGTTGAAAGCTGTGTACTGTCAATTGGCTGACCAATGGCGGACCCAGACACACCTTCCTGCACCATTACAGACATTTCATCATCATCAGTACCTGGGGCACAAGATTCAGGTTCCCTGCTGCAGGTCACCAGAGCAGCACCAGAACCTACGGGAGGAAAACATGGAACACAGATTACAGTCTCAATACATATTTGAAAGAGATGCACTTCAATACTAATGCACACATTCAGAAATGGACACATGCACTCATGGACACTAACACACATGCACACTTGGGCACAGGCACACTTGCACACATGCACACCCCACAGTAAACACACACATCAGTACCGTGTTACACTACTCAATTTACTACCTGTCAATTACAGTTATTGTGAACACAGTCACCAGCATGTCTACTACAGAGTTACACTACTCTTCCTAGTTTTATAAATTGTTTTACAGATAATGTTAAAAGACTCACCAGCATGTATGGCCTGCCTCATTGCTAGATGGGAGGGACCTGGAAGTGTGAAGAGAGTAATGTCAGTGGGCACATGTGTGCCATTCGTTTTGCACATGATACAGTACAGTAGTACACTAGTTCCCTTATACACATCAGCTGCACATCATGTCTGTATATATATCATGATGACAGATACATACCACATGCACACCTTATGCGTGCATGAAGTAACAGCGTACAGAACAGTCATATGTACATACCAGGAGTTAACTCTAATCTCACCCTTACCTCTCTTCAAACGTCAACTCAAACTGTACTTCCAAAACCACTGGCTTTGTTCTTCTTGGAGTCCAGGCTAACGTCCCTCTCCCTACCCTCTCTTCACCTTTAACCCCTCATTGTGCATAGAAACTAGCTTCTACCCTGTTTCTTTCACCTTGATGTCCTTCTATGCTCTGACCTACTTCTCCCATCCCTCCCACCTCCTCTTGACTGTCTTCCTTCTTTTCCTCACTTCCCTTCTTGACTCCTGCCTCTTCCATATCATTGTATCTGTCATACTCCTTCTACTTCTCTACCCTTCTGAGCCCTAACTATTATGTGTATGGCTTTTGCCTTATTGCATAACCATTATGCTTTAGGTAGGATTGCTTTGAAACCAACGGTACATTGTGTATGACTCTAAACTGTTTGACTTCCTTACATGTATGTTGATTTAATTAACAGGCTGGTGTACAATTCTATTATGTTGGCTGTCTGTATTGACAACTTGTCTGTCTGCCTTTATTACGTTATGTGTGGAGCTTTTCTCCACAGGCCTCTACTGAAAATGAACTTGTATCCAGCTAGACTATCTGGGTCAACAAATGTAAAAGTAATAACAATAAATGAATATGGCATCTTACCTGCACGCTCGCTGTCTTGCTGCTGTGTGGATCCAACCTCCATCAGGATGCATGATTGTTGCTGTTGTTCTGGGGCTGGATCCACAACACTTAGCAGTAGCCCCTCCTGTCTGGTGAGGGGGGGATGTGTGGCCACCCCCCCACCTGTGGCAACCTGTTGCCTGCGGATATCTGCAGCACGCTGGCGGACATTTCTTATCAAATCACTGCAGTGATGTCTCACCTGCTCATATGTCCTATCATGCATGCCAACATCATTTATCCTGCTAACGAGGTTTTGCCACAGTGCAGACCTCTCCTGCTGATTCTGGGTGGTGCGTGAGAACAGGATGGCATAGTCACACACCAGGCTCTGGTGGATCACGTCATCCTCTGCAGCAGAGTAGGCAGGATTCCTTTTGGTGCCATGTCTATCTGGAAAGGTACACAAACAGGTTATCAGCATAGTATCTCAACAATACATGGTACACATTCTATACAGGGAGTGTTAACTTCTACTTATTACTGATTGGTTAAAACCTGATTACAGTGTAGCTATCATTCTATGTCATTTGTACTAAGTACTTGGCCTTCAGACCAGTTGTTTTACATTAGGGAGGTTGGTGGCAAGCACTGTGGTGGCAGGACACATATCTTTCATCCATTGAAGTTGGGAACTGCTGATTGTGGGCCCAGTGTACAAGTGTATTACTTCTGGTATGGGCAGTTGGCCTTCAGGCCAGTTATTTAACATTAACGAGGTTTGTGGTCTGCACTCATGTGTGACAATAGGCTGTACTCTGCCATTCATAGCTGGGGACATCTGGTTTCAGGTTTATAGTGCCTGCATATCTGAGCTGTATCTTACTGACATTGCTACACCTTGTTTGTTGTAGCAAACACTACATCCAGGCCTCCTGGATCTACCTTTGTTTATATGCTTGTTATCTGTTAGCTTGTTATTTCACTGGTATGCTACTTCCACATAGTACACATCTTCTCAACACATCTGTGACTCACTACTGTTATCTGCATTGCTTACTGTACGTACTTCCATGTTACACATGACAGCAAGTGACTGCTTGTCATTGTTGCATTTACTTAATTGTGACACATTGCACTTAGGTTACCTGGCATTTGCTCACTGACACTTTTATATCAGTCAGCAGTTGTAGGTAATGTCAGTACATCCTCACTCCCCACTGGACCTTGTTTTCAATCATTAGTGATTACAGAGTTCACAATAGTATTCTAGCATGTCCAGAGGTCAGTTGTCAGTTCCCTCCCCAGTCCAGCTGGTGAGTGTGGTACTCCAGAGACAATGTTAGAACAGATGCATGTACACAGACAACCCCCTCCTCCTAACAACAAATTCAAACTCATGTGAGTGATGCAACCATATACCAGACTGGAGGCTAGGCTCTGTCTACTCAATACCGCCATAACCAGTCAGGTGGCAAAGGGGATCACTCACTACACTTCCAGTCTCACGTAGACCTACCACAACAGCGGACCTAACACATGATCAGGCCTATAATTGCGTACAATGCACCTTTTGGGATGTACCTAACCAGACACCTACAGCAACTGGTACAGGACAACAGTACATCATCAAGGGGATGCAATGGCTCACACAGATGTCATATGCTGCCCAGGTAAAGTGAATCCAGCTGGACTCAGTGGCATACTGCCTGTTCAGAGGCAATCTGTGCATGCCATATACAGCCATGTCCTACCTAGCAGTAATGAACGTGATGCACCTCAGGCAATCAGAGTCCCATACAGCCACATGCTCAGGAGAGCTGGACCTCAGCACTGACATACATGGACATGCTGGAGGGGCATATTCCTAACCGAGAGGCTCCCTTCACTCTGTAATGAGCTCACACTACTGGTTAGGCAGAGTCCCTCATTGACTCTCTTCCATAGGAATCTGGATGAGTGGATGGAGATCATAGTTGTACCCCAGGTATCACTTCTATGTCACTGTTAGACAGAGGCACAGTATACTAAAGTCGGACAAGGGCATAGCAGCATAACTTGTAATTGGGTGGCAAAAGACAAACACATTCTACTAGGCTTACCAATGCCCTAGGGCAAATAGCCTAGTATGAACCTATGAACTGTTCATTCTCAACTGTTCGAGCTCATTTCAGACTGAAGGGAGCCTCTCGGTTAGGAATATGCCCCTCCAGCATGTCCATGTATGTTCTATTCAGTCGCTTACCGCTTGCTCAGAGGTGACCTTTGCCTAACATACAAGGCCATGTCAAACCCAGATTTGATGAATATGCTTCACCTCATAAAATCTAGATCCATCAGAGCCACAAGGGCGGGAGACTTAAACCTCGACATGGCTATTAATAGGACGTGCTGGAGGGATAGATTCATCACCCAAAGACTCCCTATGCTGTGGAACAAAATCCCGGTATATGTGAGGCAGAGCACCTCGCTGGCCTTGTTCAAGAGAAATCTTGACCAATGGATGGGAGATCGCAGATATACCCCAGGGATTACCTCAGTGTCACTGCTCGACAGAGGCACAGCAAAATAATGGGTATAGTTCCCCATACTAAAGGGGTGGCGTAAGCCACAAAACGATGGGCTAGGCTTGTAAATGCCCTCGGGCAGATAGCCTAGTATGAACCTATGAACATGTGTGTACTGCTATAGTACTTCTGCCATATGTTGCATGTGTGTGTGTTGTGATGCACAGGTAATGGCCAGATACTTCTGCACAGGTGACACGTCTGACACATTCTGGGTGTTCATCCATACATACTGGATGTGTGCTGCCATCCAACCCTGTGATGTGGACACACATTACTCAGCCTGGATATACATATCCGAACAACACCACAAGCACAGTACACTACCTTGCTATGTATGCATGTAATTACACAGTTATTCAGTAGTTATGACAGTGATGCTATCCATGCAGCCCACTGGGCCAGTGGAAGCCACAACACACACCGCCAGCACCTTTGCATATGCTTACCACAGACATCCCACATACTGCATGTACTGTGCACACAGATATCTAACCCAGAACAACTGCACACCACTTATTAATCCTGTCCAGTGGACTACAGATACAGGCATATTGTATAACAATAGTAGGAGGCTACTGCAGCACAGGGCAGATTCACATGACGGCAGGCATCTGTTGTCTGCAGTGTTAAGCTGCTTCACATTCACCAAATGCACAGATATTGGCAACATTGTTGCAGACAGTTTAGGTGCAGGTACCCCCATTGTCCTACACACGTGTTATTAGTTATCCCAGATGACTGTAACCTCCATATCCTCTCACATGTCCAGGTGAGAGCCACCCTCATCATTGCAGAACACATATCATCACTGTTACGAAATGGTATCCCTGGATGTGTGCTACATTCACCCCTGGAGGACATAGCACCACATGACAGACTGATATTAATCCCTGGCCATACTACAGGATATGTACCTGAACAGTGCCATACATACACAGTGGTCCCACACCAATGAGGAGGAACCTCTACTGACCCTGGGAACTACTGCATCATATGCACAACTGGCCTTGTGTTCTAAGCTATGGAAGTGTTAGTTATGGCCCACATGTACAACAATATTACATATGTTTATATTTCATGACTATGTACACACAACCTATCTCATGGACATACCTATAGATAGTGAACTATGATACATTTGGAGGTGTCACAGTATACACAGGATTAACCTGCTACTTTGCATTACCTGTGTTTGTGGCAGCTGTTGCTGTGCCAGTGGTGCTGCTTGCTGCTTGCTCCTTGCTGCTTGCTGCTGCTTTTGCTGCTGGCAGTCCTAATATTTGTTTGGTTGTTTTCTCTGTCTCTCTCTCTTTCTCCGTAGTGTTTATGCAATGAATGTATTGCGTGAGTGTAGTGTGGGTACTCAATGCTTTTGTAGGTATCTGCATAGGTCCATGTAATGGCCTCTGCACCAATTGTAAGGCAGCATTTGCTAATTGCATGCAGCTGGGTGTGTACTGATTGCATGTCTCACTGTGATTTCAGGACACTGCTATAAAAGGGTATGTGAGATAGGCGTTGCCCTTTCAGATTGTAGGGCGTGGACCATGCTGGTATGCTGTTGACAGTGTTTTGTGAGTGTGAAGGTTAGTACATCTCCCATGCTTCATGCTGTGTTGTAGATTCAGGTTGCTGCATTTATCTTGCCTGTTCCCTGTAGTGAGTGTGTATGCATACTGACACCTACAACTATATGTCATATGTATTGCTATATAAATATATATATATCTGTGTACATATACATACTTTCATATATGTACATTAGCTGACATTATTGGGTACAAGCTAACAATTAGCAGGGCTGTTTCTGTTAACACTACACTAGTATGGGAATCCAGTAATTGGGACTATAAAAGTCTGCATGACATGCTTTGGGTAGTAGACATACTATATTGCCTTTATCTTCATTCCTACTATTACATGTTCCACTTATTTAGCACTATATTCCTGTATGAGAGTCATGGCTTAGTGGTAGGTCATACAGACTAGTGTTACAATGGTCTTGTGGTAGGGCCTACTAGTATGCTCATATTCTGCTTTTGAGTTGAGTATAGGGCCTATCAATCAAAGTGCTGGAGGCACCTTTAAGCAGTTAAAGGGGTTAGTAGGTCTCACAGGAGCCAGGCTGTGTTGCAGATTCTGGTTGCTGCATATATCTTCACTGTTTCCTGTAGTGAGTGTGTATGGCTACTGAGACCTACAACTATATTTCATATGTATTAATATATATTTATATATATGTATGTGTAGATATACATACCTTCACATATGTACATTACCTTACGTTACTATGTACAAGCTAACAGGTAGCAGGGCTGTTTCTGTTCACACTGAACTAGTATGGGAATCCAGTAATTTGGCCATTAAAACTCTACCTGACATGCTTTGGATAGTACATCTCCTATATTGCCTTTATACTGATTCCTACTATTACATGTTATATTTATTTTAGCACTGTGTTCTTGTAAAGCAGGCATGGCTTAGTGGTAGGTCATACAGACTGATGTTACCAAGGTCCTGGGTTCGGGACTGACAGTGGGAATTTATTTTTCTTTGCAAACTTTCAAACTGAGTACAGGACCTGTCAATCAAAGTGCCATAAAGGCACTTTTAAGCACTTTAAACCAGGTCTGCTCTCGTTTGCCTCGACCTCACGCATGCGCACTGGCGGTGAGCTCTGCTAACACAAGCGCACACCCACGCTAATTTCTTTGAAAGAAAAGAAAAAGGGGTGACAGGAAAGTGGTGAAAAAGGGTCACAAAGAGGGTAAGACAGTAGGGAAACAAGCGTGGGATTTGCAGGAGGGATGTAGGTACGGCCCATAGATGCCCATGTCTTTGGCAGCAACAGCTGTGCATTTCCATGTATTTTGGTGAGACATTGGAAACCTTTCACCCCTGAGAGAGGTGTCAGGACAACATTAATATTTGTTGTAGAGCCAATTGTAATTAACTGTTTCAATGTCAAGCAGACATGTGTGCGACATGGACAGCTATGTATGGGCGTAATTTTTGTGGGTACAGAGTGCCCTTTTTTTTTTTTCAGGTGAGAGTGGTATGTCAGGTGAAGGAAGTCGGTATAGCTGGGGAGGTAGGTTGGGTAGGTTAACAGACAAGACAGACAAGACGCATACAGGGGCGGTGTATGACACACGTGGGGGGGTTACACAATTGACGGGGACGGAGGTTGGGATTTCCAAGATACATGAGCCCACAGATGGCAACAGTGGAACTGATATCCCCACCCATAGGCAGTTGCCACTGTTCCTTCACAGCCCAGGATGGGGCTGTGCTGGGGGCTGTGTAGGCGGGGCAACGTCCGGGGCCGTTAGCTGTGCCACACGAGCCTCAAGCTGGCGTAGGGGCCCAAGAACAGAGTCTTGGATCTCCCTTCGCACCACAGACTGGACACCTTGGAGGGTGAGTGGACGAACCCTCCGCCACACTTGCAGAGGGGACGGCCCCATCCCCTGCAGCGCTTCCACCCGAAGGTGGCACAGGGCCACCGGAGGGTCCGCCTGGGCACTAGTGCCAGGTGCAGGCGCCAGCTGAGGTGGGAGAGGTGGGTCCGCTGGGACCCGCCTTCCCAAGCGTTCTAGGTTTGTGAGTTGTTATGTTAGTTTGGGTTAGTGGCATTTTATTCCATTCAGATTAGTTGTAACAGCATGCATTGGTATTCCCATCAAACAAACACCCAGATATTAACACCATTGAACAAGGGGCATATCAATATCACATGCATTATTTGAACAGAAATACACAGTCAAACAACATGCAGGGTTGATTAATGGCAGCAGGCCATCAGATTTGCAGGTATGAACAGGGCACATGCACGAACAGACATGCATATATTTTTGAAACGGACAAATGTCCATGATTAATGAAATGTTCACATACCATTATTTAGTGGGTGTTGTTATATGGAATTATAGGGTTGGGCGGAGATAGAAAGTGATGACACATTCATATGTTACACATTGATTTACATTTGTAATAGGTACACAATTAAGTTGAGGCTGATGTTTCAAAATAAATTTTATTTGACTGTCAAGCTACACCTGTTACAAATACATCACTATCCTACTTATTTTGAATTTGATCAGATACATCTTCCTGCTACACTTTGATGACAGGACAGGGGACAACTATGGCTGTTTAGTCTGTCAGATAATCATTCATTCTATCTGCAAATTGTTTACTGTGATCACCATATACAGCATTTGGCCTAGACATTCCAGATTCTGACACACTGAAATCAGTTTGGGATATTAAGTTGTACTTCCCACATGCATTTAGTTCTGTAGAAACACACTGGGGCTACTATATTCAGGGGTTATTACTACTTTATTTATTCATACATGACCCTTTCTGTCACTCTCACACATCCTGCAACTTCTCAGTTCAGGTTGCTACTTCTAGGCTTTGTTCACATGTTAGACTGGTGGTGATTCAAACACTTTCCAACAGCCTCACTTCTGTCATGATTCAGCATTTCAACAGGGGATATATCTCACATTTGACTACCTCAGATTCTGAAGCTGTACTCTCGAGACTACTGCAGGTTACACTATTTTAATTAATGGTGGGACATCTGTATTACAGCACTGTTTAATTCTATCAATTATATTTCCAGTTACACTTGCATACTGATGAACTTGTTGCAGCCATACCTGCAGACTTACAATTCCTGCTTGCACATTATATTACTTTTAATCAATACACTGCAGTGTTCTGATACATGCTACAGTACAATATTTATTTACAAGTAATGGGTGGGGTTACTAACCTGCATGGTGGTGCAGCCGCACCAGCCTACGGCCATACATCTCGCGATTCACAGAGCGGACACCTGCAGCTGTAATACGAAAGAAGTAATATTGGACTACACATCTCCATGGTATCGGCCAGTTGAAATCCTTACATACATAAGCAAAATGTAACTTACTCAGTAGTGGGGCATTGGGCATATCCCGGGCCTCCTGGATCCATTCGGTCAACTGGTCTTCCTTGCGTCGCTTCAGGTCCGCATGGTGGTGACGGACCTGCTCACCAGTGCGTGGAATGCCAGTAGCACTGGTCAGATCACGAGCCAACTGGTCCCATGCCTCTGCCCTATACGCTCCCCATGAGACCTGGCCCTGCATGAGTTGGGCCTCGTGATGATGGACAAGGAGCCAGACCATGTATCTGGACTCCTCAACGCCCCAACGCTGTGCTCGAAAGCAACGTCCCTCACCTACTCCACTCATTCTAACTGCTGGTCTGTTCTACAACCGTTTCTGCTGTGTATTCCCGCCTATGGGGCTTATATATGCCGCTTTTCCCACACATTTCTCTGATTGGCCGTTTTGGAATTGTATCTACTTCACTGGAAATGCTTTATCATGCTCCATTCTGGATTTTATCCCATATATATGCTATTTCTGCCTTTCTAGGTATTGCTGTCATGGCTTAGTGGCTTAGTACCTTGACTCTAGTGCATGGTATCCTGGGTTCGAATCTGACAACTGATTTTTGATTTTCCTGAAAGATATGAGTTGAGGACCTGTCAATCAAACATGCCAAAAGCACTTTTAAGCACTTAAAACCAGGTCTGCGCTTTGCGGAGGTAACGCGCACTGGCAGTTAGCTTGTGGGAGCGCCACGCAAACGGTGTGCGCTGGGATAAACCTTAATTGGCTAGTGACACACATGTTCAGCTAAGCACAGCTAGTTGCAAATGGGTTCAGCCTATTAAACCGGTGCTTAGCAACGGGCACGCAGTTTGCAGCTTTTTAAACACTACTCAGCTACGGGCACTCCGTCTCACAGCAGCTTAGCTATCAGTACATTTCTGACTATTTTTATTCTTGTGTTACTTCGGAATATATGCTCCATTTCATTCCATTTTACAAAAGGGAATACATTTACATTTGTACAATACTGTCAGGGGGCTTTTTAGTGCTTATTTACAAAAAAAAAAAAAGGTTGATGTGGGGGCTCGAACCCTGCCTGCCTACTCTTAGGCCGGCAACTCTACCGCTAAGCTATTACTTCTTGGCTTACTTTGCATATTTAGTTCTTATATCCTTTTCCACTGACTGCTAACTGTGATTGCGCTAGTAGCACACCAGCACGCGCACACAGTAGCAAACATTTACGGGGTTTAAAAAAAAACAAGGTTTTAATTTAATTTTATAACATCTCTTCACTTTATACAGTGATGGTCTATTGGGGCATGTGTTGTGTAGTGTGTTTATTCACATTTCCATGGCCTCTCTCGTGGCTGTTTACTTTCAGCCATTCTAGTCTTCCGGGGGCGTGTCCGCTTGCAGGGCTTAGCCTACAGACACGCCCCCTACTCTCTTACATGGACCGTGTAAGAGTTGCTAGTGTGATTCAGCATGCCTCATGCACCTCATGCATATGCATGACATGCTGACATCACACAGTTTCACTGCAGCCTCCGTGTAAGAGTTATAACTCTTACACTGAGGCTTCCTGAATTTGGCCCATTGTGTATTTAAAAAAACACCTTTATTGAATTATCACTTCTAACATAGGCAAACTTACATTTATATAAAAATAATTAAACTATATTGACAAGTTCACGTTTACAAACATTATATATTACATGTTATTCCATATGACATTATCAAACATTACATAAATTGTTCAATTTCAGCCTTCTCTTAAACCTCATCTCTTTTCCAAAATATTATTTCTGCATGCATTGTTCCCAAAATTTCAATTTTTCTATGCAATTTACTCCTACCCTTCTCTAAAGATCTCACTTCCTGTTCTTTTATCTCTATACAATATTCACTACTTCAAGTATGGTTAGTTTAGACTCTGATTTCTGTTTTCAGTAACTGGTCTTTCAGCAGCCATCAGAACTAAACTTACCAAGGCCTTATTATGTCTAGGCAATTTAGATCCTGTATCCCTATCAAAAATCATTTCCTTAGTTGCATTCATTTGCTCATGCAATATTTCTGACAGAGTACTCTGTATGGAGTTTTTAAAGTCTGCCAACTCATTACACTCCAAGAATATATATTTCCAGGTATCTCTTTCTTCCCCATTACACCTCCAACATTTGCAATCTACTTGAGGGAAAATTCTTTGAAGTCTGTTTGGGGTATAAAAGTACGCATGCAAACACTTCCAGGCAAAACTCCTAAACTCTCTAGATTTTGTTGCGTATTTGGTAGATTTTGTTGCATATTTGGGAGCCATGCATATGTCCTTCCATTGTTTCTTTGTAAATTGCTTATCTAATCCTTCTTCCCAGTCTTTTCTGACCTCTTCTGACTGATTCCTGTACTTACTGTACAATATTTTATTTCCCTATAATTATCCATTTTTTAACAGCAGTTTCTATTCTAGATGCAGGCTGAAAACTCAGCCAATGCAGGTCTTTCATTTAGGATTCCCCTATCCCTTTCACTTGTGCCTATACTCTGATATCAATCCATGATAGGGAAGGCAATCTCTCTAGCCTGTAGTCTAAATGTCTTCTATGTCTCTTCCTCTTGTATTAGCTTTCCCTCCATAATTATTTGTTCCCAGTACCTTGGTTTCTTTACCAGCTTCTGCCAGTAAATTCCAGCTGCCTCTTGCCTGTTCTCTGCACCCTTGATTGTAGTCATCCCTATTGGCAGAATCTCCTTTCTCCATTTCGGTGTTGGCTTAGTTCTTCATATATTTTCTGCTGCTTTATGAATATAAT
Organism: Protopterus annectens; assembly: GCF_019279795.1. Classification (NCBI taxonomy): domain Eukaryota; kingdom Metazoa; phylum Chordata; order Ceratodontiformes; family Protopteridae; genus Protopterus; species Protopterus annectens. Next base: position 529,770,240 of record NC_056742.1, on the reverse strand, counting down.
ATTCTGTATTACTGTTGTTATTCTCCTTAAGGATATGCATCCACAATCCCAGTTTTTCCTTGTTTTTTTTTTAAATTACACCCTCCCCTTCTTCATCATCATACCTTTCCACTTTGAACTGTAGCTTTCTGCTTGTATTACGTATAAGAGCCTTAACAGTATATCTCTAAAATTTCCATTCAAATCATGTAATCCTAAATCTCCTTGTTCTATTGGAAGGATTAACTTATTCCACTTGGTGGTTGCTCTCTTCCCCTCCCAGATATAATCCTTTGACTTTTTATTAATTGCTTTTCACAACTTCCCCTCTGGTTGATAAAATATGCCTGACGTGTATAAAATTAAGGGGACTAAAAACATTTAAATATGCCTGATCTGTGTATAAAACTAAAGGGACTAAAAACATTTTACTGCTTGTATCTTGTTCTCCATATCCATAGGCAAGATCTTCCAGTTTCTCAGTTTTTGTATTATCTTTTGTTTAGTCTCTTCCCACATATCCTTAGCTGCCATGACATAAACCTTTTCAGCACATACTCCTAAATACTTCATTTTATCATGTACCCATAAACATAGGTATTGCTGAACCAATTCATGTTTGGGTACATAGTTTACAGCTACAGCCTTTGTTTTAGCGACATTAATTTTATATGTGGAAAGAAAACTGGGACTGTCTCAGAATGTTCCACACCACTGATTCCATCAGGTACAAAATAACATCATCTGCAAACAAATCTAACTTTTCTTGAATAGCATACCAATTATATATTGAATTTCTTAGTCTCTTATTTCTTTACCCAATGGTTCTAAATATAATATAAATTAACTAAGGGGAAAGAGGACAGCCTTGCCTTGATCCACAGCTCAGACACAACTTATCAAAGAGGAGCCCTACCTTTTTGATTTTTCCCTCTGATCCCTCATATATCCTCCTAATTAACCTCATTATTATATCAGGGAACACAAATGCTTCTATTGCCCTATGCTTAAAATCCCAGATCCTTTCATGCAAATGTCCAGGAATGTACAAATTATAGCAAATATACAAATGTATCTCCTTCATTGTTCACAAAGACTTACTGAGCAAATTCCATTTATGTATCCAACAAAGTATCAGTATTATGCTTGATCAGTAATTTTTCTCTTATTTCATGAGAAAGTTATACATGTAGCAACTATAATTCTATTTTTAAGAAAAATTATGACTAGGTTCCTGTAGATGACATTAACTACATGTAATTCATATAGTGAAACATAATAATGTCTTAATGAATAGCAGTATTGAACTGTATTAAGTATGATTGGCTGATGACAGTGGTCTGTTTGATAAATGTTATTAATTTGGTTCTGAAATTCTGTAAATTGATCTGACTTTATTAGTTCAGGGAGACACACCTGAAATTGCTGGGTCTCCACACACATGCGTTACAATAAATTTTGAACTCTATCAAGACTTTAATTATTTAATTATTTTTTATTTCCTTAACAGTTTTGGTGCCGTGACTCGGATTGATTATTCTGAGTAAATCAGGGGTTTGATACTGTAGATAAACACTCTGGGCCCTATGACAGTTTTCTGTCTACTGGTTGCTCTACAGTGTTAATTCACAAAACTGCACCAATGCTAATCTTGACAGACTTTCTGTTGTGTTAACTAATCTAATTTTTGTTTCCCTACAGAATAATCTCCTGAAAGGTAAAAGTTTTCTTTTTAAATTCATCTCTGCCTTTATATTAACTAACAGAATGAAAGTGGAAAGGAATTTATTTTGAGAAAATGTATATCACTGAGCATGAAAGTGGGTTTCTGCAAATAAGAAATTTGCACCTGTAGGGTATGAATGGAAATGTGAGTGGGTTCCTGATAAAAATTCACTTTGCAAGAGGTAGTTTTTAGATGTATGATAGTGGTTTTGCAGAACAAACAAGTCTATACATTTGTATGGATGATTAGAGGCATGAGAGTTGGATTCTTTGCAAATAAAATACAAAAAGGTATTATGTGTGAAAGTGAATAACTAACATGTAATTCTTTCTAAAATCTATTTATTTCTATAAAAATGGGAGCAGAATCTAGTATTATAAAAAAACAGAACAGGACACTCCAGTAAAATATATGTTCCATCACTGCAATGGGGAGAGTTGCAGATATATAAAAAGGTGGAACAAATTAACTGAAAATTACAATAAGCTAGTTTTTCCCTTTATGGGAAACTTTGATAAAAACATTTTAGCCAATCTGCAAAAGAGATTAAAAGAAAAAGGTAATAAAATACCTGCAAGCTGCTGGTCAGCTTCTAATGCATGGCAAATGAAATCAAAAGACAGAAAAAGAATCAATAGTACAAAGTTTAAAACACAATACAGCTAAACTAAAACTCAGTTAAGAGCTGCCAATAAAACTGTTAATCTCAATCAGCAGTCTATCTATCAGGAAAATACAGATTATAGATCATATCACCTCACAGAGTTACAAAAATTACAAATAAAACAAAGTGAGTCCTCAGAGGATGAAAATATAATTATTCCTACTGTACCAGTATTGCCACCTCCTTATGCACCTGAGCAGCTAGTACAAGTAATTTCTATAACTGACACTATATCCACACCACCTTGCCAGTCAAGACATTCATCTGAAACCACCTCATCAGTAAGCACAGCACAAACTATTGCATCTGTTTCCTCAGGGTCTTCACAACCTCAGGCACAAACATCACAGTCTCAATCAACTTCTAAATCTCCACTATCACACAGAACCTCAGAAGTTGATTGAGACTGTAATGTTTGTGCCTGAGGTTGTTAAGTTCCTGAGGAAACAGATGCAATAGTTTGCGTTGTGCTTACTGAGGAGGTGGTTTCAGAGGAATGTCTTGACTGAGAAGGTAGTGTGGTTATAGTGTCAGTTATAGAAACTACTTGTACTAGCTGCTCAGATGAATAAGGAGGTGGCTATACTGGTGCAGTACAAATAATAATATTTTCATCCTCTTAGGACTCACCTTGTTTTATTAACAATTCAAACAATTTATAAAACAATTCCCTAGAACAATTGATGGGGGGGGGGGGTACTCTGGACCTGACAAATGTAATCAAGAAGATAGTCAAGATCATCTGAGGAGGAAAATGAGTTTAGTTTCTACACAGCTTTTTTCTTTAAGACAAGTTCCAGATCCAGCTCATGCAAGAGATCATAATCACCCTACTACAATAAATATAATATGGCCATGGTCAGTGGTGGATATTCAGAGTATCTTAGATTCCCTTCCTTCAATAAAAACAAATCTTGCAAAATATGCCAAAATATGTAGGGGCCACATTCAGTTACAAAACCCTATTATAGAAGATTTAAGAGCTGTTATGGACACTTCAATCCCACTTGACCTTTTTAAATTAATCTGGGACCAAGCAAATATCCCAGACCCTATCCCACAACATATTGACCCAGAGACTTTTCAAAATGTCTGCAACAGATTACTTCAGGCAATTACTGCAGTATCTCCTCCTATACCAAATTGGTCACAAATTAATGTCATACAACAGAGTAAAAATGAAAATATAGATTCATACCAGTGACAAATGACTGAAACATTTAAAGCATTTTCTAACTATACCAAAGCCACTAAATGTCCAGCTGCAAGTGGACTCTGTGCTGCATTTGTAAATGGCTTTTTGCCTCTCATACAAGACCAACTGAAGAAGGTATTCTTAACCTGGCCCAGCCTGGGCTTCCATGTATTAGTAAACCAAGTACAATACATTACATTACACTGCAGATAATTTAATCCATGAAAAAAGAGTAAACTTAAAAAAAAAAAAAAATAGTTATTAAACTTGCAGTTGCAACAGTTAACTAGACCAGAGAGAGGGCTAGAGGAGACATAAGAAAACAAAGCAGGACTTAATACTTTCAATACTTGCCAGAAGGAGGTTATGTACATACACAATATATCCAGTCAAAAGAATCACCAAACTGTTCTGATCTTTGTTTTAATTGTGGAAAAGGTGGTGACGGGAGGCAAAACTGTTCTTATGGACAAGATAGTTTAGAACAGCAATCACATATTTCTCTCCCAGAACAAAAACAGCACCCACTACCACAAGCCTCACCAAATAACAAACAGCAGCCACCTGTCTGGAATACTTCCAGGCAGCCCCCTGCCTGGGAAAAAAAGCAAATAGGATAGCCTTGAACAGATAATGTAGCTATTTCCTTTAATTCCTGTGAAACAAAAAGGTCTTTTTGTTGATATTAACATAAATGATAATAAAGTCCCATTTTTGACTGATGCAGGTGCCACTAGATCTATGCTAAGTGCTGATGCTGTTAAAAATCTCCCTTTAACAAGTACCCGAGTAAAAGATGTGGGAGTGTCAGGAGTCATTTTAAAATATGAAAAAAAAAAACAGAAAATGTTCTTATAACGACAGGACCCTTAAAATAGCAACACATAGACGAATTCTGAAGAGAGAAATAAAAATAACCCTGTGATAGTGCTGCAAAACAGGCTGCATGAGACATTTCTGTTCAGGCTATTTTTGAGCAGCCATTCACTGCAAATAATACTGTAAATAATATAAATACATCATAAAAATAACTTTTATCATTTCAGGACCAAGCGGATGACTCCAAAAGGGTAAGGTCGATACGTGATACATGCATGCATACAAATATTTTAAGCACGGGCATTAATGCTTTTCTGGCTTGCCAATATACCAGAACACTTGTTCCCATAATAATTGTCCAAGTTGTTCTTAAAAATATCTAAACTAGTACTTGCTTTAATGTAATTTGATAGTCTGTTCCATGCATCAGCTACTCTGTCAGAGAACCAATTAGTGCACTTCTCATTCCTATAGAACCTTCTACATAGGTTATCTGATGATTCTCTAGTACTTTAATGTAATTTGGTGTCTGTTCCATGCATCAGTTACTCTGTCACAGAACCAGTTAGTGCACTTCTCATTCCTATAGAACCTTCTACATAGGTTGTCTGATGATTCTCTAGTACTTTAATGTAATTTGGTAGTCTGTTCCATGCATCAGTTACTCTGTCACAGAACCAGTTAGTGCACTTCTCATTCCTATAGAACCTTCTACATGGGTTGTCTGATGATTCTCTAGTACTTTTTGTTAACCACAAACATTCCCAGAGGTAGTTGTCGCTAAATGCTCTCTATACCTGAATAAGATCTCCTCTTAGATATCTGTAAGAGACACTGTACAAGTTCATACATTTTAGTCTTTCAGAGTAACTTAAATTTTCACATCCATGGATGCCCTTGGTATATTTCCACTGTACTCTTTCCAGTTTACTCATGCTTGTTTTCTTATAGGGTTTCCATATTGTTATTCCATACTCAAGTTTGGTTCTAATGTAACTAACAAACAATGACCTCATTATGTTTGATTTTCTAGACTTTATAAATCTTTTTATACAACCTATAGTTCTATACCTATCATTAACCAATTGGTTGATTTGATTAAAACAACTCATAGCCGAATCTACCCATATACCCAGGTCCTTAAATGAGTCTACAGTTTCAATTACTGTGTGCTGCATTAAATATTCACCTTTCAGTTTATGTCTCCCAAATCTCATATGCTTAGTTTTTGACGTATCTATCAGCATATTATTCTCCTGTGCAGAACTGGTCAATTTAGTCAAGTTATTTTGTAGACATGCCGTATCTGTAACATGTATAATCAGTTTACCGAATTTCAGGTCATCTGCACTCATTCATCTGATATGCTGTGGCGCCACCTGGATGGAAGCCTTGCTGCTTCACATGCTTTTCTACCCCCCCCCCCTTTGGTTAAATCATATCATCTACCTTCTCATTTGGATAAAAATGCAATTCTAAAACAACTGGTGACTGACTGGTATGAACTGGTGACTGACTGGGATGAACTGGCGACTGACTGGTATGAACTGGTGACTGGGATGAACTGGTGACTGACTGCGATGAACTGGTGACTGGCTGGGATGAACTGGTGACAGGGATGAACTGGTGACTGACTGGGATGAACTGGTGACTGACTGGGATGAACTGGTGACTAATTGGTATGAACTATTGATTGATTGGTATGAATTATTGATTGATTGGTATGCCCTTATGCTTCTGAAGTCATCCAGCACTTAGTAAGTACTTGTCATATTTGTATTTCTTATAATGTTTCTAACACAAATTCAGCTAATGGGCAACATATTAGAAAGCCTTGGGGACCTATTTGTTGTCTGAAAATGGACTTTGCAGATTTACCTGTTTGTCTAAGATTCAAATATGTATTCGTGATTATAGATCTGTTTTCAGGATAGGTAGAGGCATACCCTTGTCACCAGAATGCCAGAATGACTATGTGACTGTAGCCAAGAAGTTAATTCAGGAACTGATACCTAGATTTGGTGCACATTGTTGTATACAAACTAATCAAAGAACACATTTTACAAGGCAAGTTGTTCAAAAAATGTATAAATGACTTAATGTAAATATTCAATATCATTTCCCACACAGACCTCAAGTTTCAGGAATGGTAGAGCATATGAATCAGACAATACAAAATAGACTAGCTAAAATTACTGCTAAGACTGGGCCCAAATGGCCTGATGCCTTATCTTTAGCATTACTATCTATTAAAAGTGTTGTTAGTGCATCAAGAAAGTTTTCCCCTCATGAAATTCTCATGCGTCATCCAATGAAAATCAATCTTAAAACTGTCCAGCACCTTGGTGAAACCAAAAAAAACAGTTTAATTGTGGCAACTCCAAAAGCTATAGTGAAATTATAGCTATAACAAAGCAGTCAAACCAGTTTCGGCATCCATATGCCTTCCTCAGTGAACATAGCACACAAATATTTCATGATTTAAATACACATCACATTTCAATTAATGAATTAAATTTGCTCATTAAGATCAGGTCTAAACAATCTCCCTAGTCTAATGATCCAATTATGTTCCTTAGTGTTTAAAATAGAGTGCCAACCCATTTTGCCGTGTCTATTCCCTTTTATTATGTCAATAATAATAAAATTAAATTGTGCTTTAGTATGTTGCAAAGTATGTTTAAATAATGAGCTGGAAGCTCTTTTGTTATGAATATCATTAAGATGTTCAGAGACCCTCACCCGCAGAGATCTAAATGTTTGGCCCACATAAAAAGCTGAGCAAGAACAACTGGCAAAATAAATCAACCAGTCCATGCTACAATTCCCAAAAAATGAGATGTCATAAACCCTGGAAGTATTTGCACTGGTTAAGCTCTTAGATTTACAGATGTTGACAAGCTGAACAATGACCACAGGGGAAACAAACCTTAAGTAGATCTCTAAATAGCATAGTTTGTGATGAAATCATCTCCCTACTGTGTTTATAGTGATTAAAATATGACCCCAAAATGGGGCCCCTTCGGAAGGAAAACAAACACCTGGATCCCAGAATTTTTGAGATTCTATCATCTGATTTAAGGATACCCCAATATCGATCCACAATGTTTCGAAGAATATTGGTATTACACCCATAAGTAGTGACAAGCCTAAGGTTAGTGTTGTCATCTGGAACTCTGGATTTATATGTCAATAAATCAGATCTGGTTTGTGTGGGCACCCAATTGCTGGCAGTCAAAACAATATTGTAATCATAACCTCTGTGATAAAACCTGTTGACAAGATCATTCTGGAATTCCTGATAAGATTTTTCAGAGGAACATATCTGTCTAATACGGAGGAATTGGGATTTGGGAATGTTATTAATTATATGTCTGGAATGAAAGCTGGAGGCATGGAGTAACGTATTATAGGTTCATAGGTTCATACTAGGCTATCTGCCCTGGGGCAATTATAAGCCTAGCCCAATTCTGTATGGCTTACGCCACCCCTTGATTTGAGTATACTGTGCCCTTTTTAAGGTTTAGTTTACTGTGCCTCTGTCTAATAGTGACACGGGAGTAATCCCTGGGACAAACCTACGATCCCCCATCCACTTATCGAGATTCTTCTTGAAGAGATTCAGTGAGGTGCTCTGCCTCACATGAACTGGAATTCTATTCCAGAGCGAAGGGAGCCTCTGGGTTATGAACCTGTCCCTCCAGCAAGTTCTATTTATTTCTGTGCTGAGGTTCAAGTCCCTCGAGCATGTGGCTCTAAGGGATTTAGATTTACTGAGGTGGAGCATGTCCATTAATTCTGGATTTGACATAGCTTTGTATGTCAGGCATAGATCGTCTCGAAGTAGGCGGTATGCAACTGAGTAGAGCTGGAGTTTTTTTAACCGAGCAGCATATGGCATCTGTTTGAGACCCTTGATCTTCTTGGTGAGATACTTTTGGGGTCTTTCTAATTGCTGCAGGTGTCAGGTAAGGTACATCCCAAAAGGGGCATTGTATTCTATGATGGGCCTGATGAGGGATGAATAAAGGGGCACAATTACCTCTCTTGATTTAGATGTGAAACCCTTCGTGATGAGGTGGGCTATGTAGAAGGTCTTTCTAACCACTTTGGCATTGTGGTTTTCAAAGGAGAGATTGCTATCAACTTGGGTCCCCAGGTCCCTAATAACTTTCTCTGTACTTAATGGGTTTCCGCCTATGTGGTAATTTGTGGGCACATTGTTTTTGCCAAAGGGTATGACTATACATTTTTTGGCATTTAGCTTTAAACCATGGCGCTGGCACCAGTTATCTGTCTCTGTGAGACCTTTTTGAAGGATGTTTGTGTCAGCTGGAGAGTTGATGATGGTGCCCAGTTTGCAGTCGTCTGCGAACTTGGTGATCCATAGTCCTCCCACATTTGCCTGTACCTCGGAAAAGTATATACCGAACAAGAGTGGTCCCAGGACAGAACCCTGTGGGACGCCACTTGTGACCAGTTTTGAGTCTGACATGGCTCCAGCAACTCTCACTCTGTGGGTTCTGTCTTTGAGCCAGTTTGCAACCCATCTTGTGACATAGGGGTTTATATTTAAGCTGGATAGCTTATCTATGATGCCCGAGTGGGGTATTGTGTCAAATGCCTTTGCAAGGTCCAGATAGGCTGTGTGGACTACCTTCCCTTCATCTATGGCTTTGGTGACGGTTTCAAAGAAGTCAACCAGGTTCAAAAGGCAGGATCTGCCCTTGACAAAGCCGAACTGGGTAGGATCTAGCGTCTGTAGGTCCCCAATGTCTTTGTTTATGAGCTCCATGATGATCCTCTCCATAGCCTTGCAGACTAAGCTAGTCAGGCTTATGGGGCGATAGTTTCCAGGGTCCATAGAGGCTCCACCTTTGTGGAGTGGGACCACTGTTGCTGTACGCCATTCTGTGGGCACATATCCTGTAGTGAGGCTGAGATTGTATAGCTGTTTTATTTGAGGGATTAGTTCCTCTTGTAGTTCATGTAGGATGCAACCTGGGACGCCATCTGGTCCCATGGAAGCAGTGTTTTTTGCTTTGGAGAGGGCAGCCTTCACCTGAGCATCTGAGATGTTTAGGAGGCAGCCCTCTGCCGGGATAGATACTTGCTCTTTTGGGGGGAGGGGTGGAGAAGTTTGCACTGAACCTGTCTGCCAGGATATTGGCGATGTCTGTGGGTTCAGTGTATTTTTGTCATTTAGAATCAACTCAGAACAAGTCTGGGAGTTACATCCCAGGTTTCTAACATAACTGAAAAAGCCTTATGATTGTCTTTGGTGTCCTGTGCAATTTTTCTCTCGAAGCTGGCCTTGGAGGATTTTATGAGGGATCATAATTTTTGCTAGTATTGATCAGAGATGCCTTCCTATTAGGGATTTTGCTCTATCATGTAGTAGCTTCCTCCTTCTGTTGTACAGTTTATTTATAGCAGGGGTCCACCAGACTGGACGCCTGCCTTTGGATGATTGGGTCTTGGTTTTGTTTGGGATAGCATGATCCATGCATTCCTGGAGAGGTCCGTAGAATGCATTTATATAGGATTCTGCAGTTTGGGCTGTAGTTTCCACTGGCCCTGGGGCCTTGAAGGATTCCACTTCGGTTTTGAGAAGTGAGAAGTTCACTTTTGAGAAGTTTTTCACTGTGGTTTTCTGGGCTGGGGTGGGGTCGGGATGTGGACATCCAGTGAAATTAATTTATGGTCTGATCTTACCAATGAGGGATATACTTCTGGTGTGGAGCATAGAGTCCCCATGTTGGTAATGATCAGGTCTAGTATGTTGTCCCCTCTTGTGGGAGTGGTGACTAGTTGTTCCATAGCATCTGAGTTTATAATTTCCAGGAATCTTTGGGCTAAGGTGCTGGGGCTTGAGTAGTGCTTCCAGTCAATGTTTGGGTAGTTGAAGTCGCCCAATATAATGGTGTTCGGAGAGATTTTCATGTTCTCCAATGTTTTCAGGAAAGCCGAATGGGATTCCTGACTTTGAGAGGGTGGTCTGTAGGATGCTATAAACTGAAAAGCAGTCTTGCCCACTGTTAGTTGCACATGGATGGTCTCCGATACTTCGTGCAATGCCACTAACCTGGAGGTGTGGATATCCTTGATAAATATGGAAACTCCCCCTCCTTTTGTGGTTCGGTCCGGGTTTTGGGGCCGAAAAGCATGATATGAGGTATAGCCTGGTAGTGCTGGGGTGCTCTCTGGAGCCTTGAACCAGGTTTCTGTCACTGCACAGATATCGATGTTCTCCATACTGAGGAGAGCTTCGAGTGCATGCATCTTGAGGTTAAGACTTCTGGCGTTTAGCATTACCCTTAGTTTCTTGTTCCTTGTGCTGTCTATGGGGGTGGGTTTGACTTTTGAGCCTTGCCTAAAAAAGGCACTATGGGGGTGGCAAGAGCCTTTGCCAATATCCGAAAGCCCAGTGGTGACAGGTGTAAGCTGTCCCTAGTGAAGCAATGTGACTTGTCGAGCATGTCATCCCAGGCTGACAGACACTGGATCCCCTTTGAATGACACCAAAATTTTAGCCAATTGTTAAAATCGATCATTTTGTCTTTGTACTGTGGCATCATTCTAGGTGAGGGTAAGATGCTGCTCAAGGTCAGGGTCATACCAGCCTGGGCTACATGATCAGAGAGCTCCTCTATGTCTCTTTTCATGTAGTCCAGGGAGGTACATCTCAGGTCATTCACACCAGCATGGACAATGACTGAGTCATATTTGTATTTGCTTTGGAGTGACCTGAGTGCTTGCGTTATGTGTCGGATCCTAGCACCCGACAGGCAGCTCACTGTGACCTTCTCTTTATTCAGCCTGGTGAGCGGGACGTCAGTGTGTCTGACAATAGAGTTACCTATAACAAGAGTATCAGGTGTGTTATTCAGCCTTAAGGGCTGTGGCTGCTTGGCACACTGACTTTGTGGGTTATGTGTTGTGTGTGTTTTGTTTTGAGGTAGCGTTTGCTTGGATGTCTGCTTTGGAGGTCTCTGTTGCTTAGGTAGATTTTTATTTAGAGCCTCCGAGTATGTTTTTGTGTATTTAAGTGTTTGGTTCGCTGATGTGGTGGGACTATGTGATACTGGAATTGTGTTGTGTGAGGTTACCTTCTCCTCCTGACTGGTTTCACCAGTTTTGAGATGAGAGAGCTCAGCCTCCAGTTTGGCTAAATAGTTGCATCTCTCACATATATTTGAACCTGTTTGGAGGAGGAGAGGGTTGTCCATGTACATGAGACAGTTGTAGCATTGCCTCAAAATTCCCAGATTCACCAGCTGGACTGGAGAGGAAACCACTGACTGACCTTTGGACATGCTAGAGTAATAGGGAAATTGAATTTTAGATGGACCAATAGAGGACAGGGTAATCGTAGTGAGTATAAGAGTAAGTAGTGCTTATGGTTTAATAGTGCTAACTTGTAGGATTACTTAATTGGACCAGTGAAGAGCCTTAGAATGAGAATATGGTGTTTAAATTGAGAGATAGAGCAGTTCTAAGGGAAAAAGTGAAGAGCAGACTTTGTGGAGCCAGAAATAGTTTAAACCCAATTAGGTGGCACTGCCCGCTGTTGCGCTATGCTCAAAAACGCGCAAAAGAGGGTTTTAAGAGAGGAAGATGAAGGAGTTTTGGAATTGACCCAAAATGGCCAATAAAACTACAGTTTCAAGTCAGTAACCACTCGGTACTGAGTGCTTGGTCCCTCTCCCTAGTTACAGTCACATCCAAAAAATTAATTTCCATAGAATGATAATGTACCATGAATTCAATGCCCCACTTGTTCTCATCCAAATATTGCATGAATTCCTGTAAATAGGTCTCCTCTGCTCAACATACCATCCAGCAATGATCCAGATACCATTTCCAAAGTCAATTTCAGAAATGTATAAATTATGACAAATGTAAATCAATTGTTTCTCTAGGAATCTCATGAACAAATCTGCATATATGGGAGCGAAAGACACTCCCATAGCAGTACCTTTGACTTGCCAGTAGCATTTGTCGTGAAAATAAAAAACATTCTTGCTAAGAATGTGGCATTTGATGTGAACTTCGTCTGATGAAAATGCCTGCCACCCCTTTACCTGCTAACTTGGTACTCTAAATTACTGATGAATTTATAATGCAATATTGTAAATCTTTATCCTCTCTCTTACAGCATTTATACCCACAAAAATAGAGGCATAGCAACAGCTAAGTTTAAAGTACTCACATACCATTCAGCCAAGAGACTTTGTTTATGTCAGTTCATTTTCCAGAAAAAATGCTTTGCAGCTCCAATGAAAGGGTCCATACCTTGTGGTGCTCACCACCTCCACAGCAATCTGATTGGAAGGCTCATCAGTCGGGATAGGTGTGTCCCACATTCGTCCTGCCAGGCCAGCTGCAGGGCAGTCACCCTTGCCACCCAACTCCTTGGCTGTCTTGAACCAGCAACAGACCAAAGGATCAGAGAACTGTCATGGCCAAGACACTGAAGGACAAAATTAACCATCTGTATGGACAACCTAACCAGGGGCTGTTTAATAAATCTCCCTTCAAACCTTGGTTTTGGAATATGATTGATGCTCAACAATTCAGATCATATACACCTGATTTAAATGGTTATATTTCATTAATCATTGTTTTCGCCACTATCTGTATCATTGTTGTCACAATTTACTTCCTGAATATTTTCAAAACTGTAAGTACTTGTTTTATTTCTAAACAATTATTAGAAACAAATCAAAATGCTGAACAATGTCACCCACATTTTAATACCTTTAATGCAATTATAAATATGTATGCATAGATGCTGAATCTCAGTAATTGTTGGGTGTGTGCTCATATTCCCACTATTTATGAAAATGGTATGCCATTATTTTCTATCCCAGTTGCTGAAAATGAATTGAATAAAATACTCTCATATATTATAATATACGGAGACCAAAAATCTTCCTGGTATAATGTTACTGCTTTATCTAAATTAGCTGCTTTATGACTATCAGTTAATGTAGATGGTTATATATGTTAAATGAAAAATGGAACCTTTGAAGTAGGGAAAAGTAAATGTAATATTTCAAGGAGAATGTATAATGGACCTGCAATCAAAAGGATGGTAATGTTAATAAACTATTATTGTATTTGTGAAACATTAGCATATCCATGGTTACCAGCCAACTGGTCTGGAAGTTGCTATATTGGTAAAGTTATCCCTACTATCCGACATGTACAGGCTCTATCTCAGGGTAAAATGCACAATACAAGAGAAACAAGGTAATTGAAACTAAGACTGTAAACAATCCTATTGAAAGAATTGATGCTTCATGAATCTACCATCGTGATTTGGAGCAGTCGGCTCTGAAGGGACCCAAACATATGGACCTTGGAGATTACATTATTTCTGGTGCAGGAATCTTACCTGCATATGGTGCTGTAAAATGAATCTGGGAATTGTGAAAATTGTCTAAGTTATTAGAGGTTCTCAGCAATAAAACTTTTACAGCAATAAGCCTAATCAATATAGAAATGAGTGCAATGTATGCCGTTGTTTTACAAAATAGAATGGCACTTGATTTCATACTTGCAGTGAAATGGGGTACTTCTGCTCTGGTCAAACTGAATGCTGTTTATTTATTCCTGAAAATGAACATATAATTCAAAGTCATTTAAGCATAATATCAGAGTTTTATGCCACGGTGGTACAGCGGTAGCATTGTTACCTCACAGCAAGAGGTTCTCCCATTCGATTCTCGGCTTGGCTTGGGAGTGCCTTCTGTGTGGAGTCTGCATGTCCTCCCCACGGTTGGGTAGCATTCGAAAGACATGCGTGCATAAATATGCATGCCTTCGTTGAAGGTTGGCTGTTGAGCTGGCACCTCGGCTTTTCATAAAAATCTACTGCCAATCATTAGCAGACCGGAGTTCCACTGTGGCAACCCCTTACCGGGAAAAAGCCGAAAGACAAACAACAGCAAAAAGTATCAGAGTTAGCAGACACTAAAGAAGCTGATAGTTCACAGTGGTTATGATTAACAGATTTATTTTCTGGATGGAAGGGAACTATTTTAAAGTTCATTGTTTGTTTTTATCATTGTTTTTACAGCTTTTTTATTATTGATTTTAAACTTCTTATAACAAAACTAATATCTGCAAGAAAAGTCTCTCTGCTGCAACATTTGTATGTTGAAGTTCCACTAAAAGAAAACGAAAGTTTGTGTCAGGAATGTGAATTGGTATTTAAGGATTTTGGAAAAATGTAGGACAATGTATTTGCAAAGAATGAAAATGTTTAAAAGGTGATGCTTTCACAGCATCAAAGGGAATTGTGAAGGGAAAAAAGAAAAATAAATAACAAATAGCTCACAAAGCCAGTGTGCCGAACAGTCACACCCCTTAAGGCTAAACAACACACCTGATACACTTGTAATAGGTGACTCTATCATCAGGTACACTGACGTCCCACTCACCAGGCTGAACAAGGAGAAGGTCACGGTGAGCTGCCTGTCGGGCACTAGGATCCGCCACATAACACAAGCACTCAGGTCACTCCAAGGCAAGTACAAATATGACTCAGTCATTGTCCATGCTGGTGTGAATGACCTGAGACGTACCTCCCTGGACTACATGAAAAGAGACATAAAAGAGCTCTCTGAGCATGTAGCCCAGGCCGGTATGACCCTGACCTTGAGTAGCATCTTACCCTCACCAAGAATGATGCCACAATATGAAGACAAGATGATCAATTTCAACAATTGGCTTAAGTACTGGTGTCATTCAAAGGGGATCCAATGCCTGTCAGCTTGGGATGATATGCTCGACAAGCCACGATGCTTTGCTAGGGACGGCTTGCACCTGTCACCCCTGGGCTTTCGGATATTGGCAAAGGCTCTTGCTACCCCCATAGTGCCTTTTTTAGGCAAGGCTCAAAAGACAAACCCACCTCCATAGGTATCACAAGGGATAAGAAACTAAGAGTAATGCTACTCAATGCCAGAAGTCTAAACCTCAAGATGCATGCACTCGAAACTCTCCTTAGCATGGAGAACATCGATATCTGTGCAGTAACAGAAACCTGGTTCAGGGCTCCCGAGAGCACCCCAGCGCTACCAGGTTATACCTCATACCATGCTTTTCAGCCCCAAAACTTGGACCGAACCACAAAAGGAGGGGGAGTATCGATATTCATCAAAGATACCCACACCTCCAGGTTGGTGGCAAGGCACGAAGCATCAGAGACTATCCATGTGCAACTAACAGTGGGTAAAACTGCCTTCCAGTTTATAGCCTGCTACAGACCACCCTCACAAACCCAGGAACCCCACTCGGCCTTGCTGAGAACACTGGAAAATATGAAGGTCTCTCCAAACACCATTATATTGGGCGACTTCAACTACCCAAACATAGACTGGGAGCATTACTCTAGCTCCAACACCCTAGCCCAAAGGTTCCTAGAATTTATAAACTCAAATGCTATGGAACAACTTGTTACCACTCCACAAGAGGGGAAAACATACTGGACCTGATCATCACCAACATGGGGACTCTATGCTCCAGACCAGAAGTGTATCCCTCACTGGTAAGATCAGACCATAAACTAATCTCACTGGATATTCATGTCCCAACCCCACCCCCTGCCCAGAAAACCACAGTGAAAAACTTCTCTAAAGCAAATTTCACACTCCTCAAAACTGAGGTGGAATCCTTCAAAGCCCCCGGGCCTGTGGAAAATACGGCCCAGACCGCAGAATCCTTTATAAACGCATTCTATGAACACCTTCAGGAATGCATGGATCATGCGATCCCAAATAAAACCAAGACCCAATCCTCCAAAGGCAGACGTCCTGTCTGGTGGACTCCAGCCATAAACAAACTATACAATAGAAGGAGGAAGCTACTAAATGATAGAGCAAAATCCCAAAAAGGGAAGGCATCACTGATCAGTATTAGCAAAAACTTACGGGCACACATAAAATTGTCTAAGGCCAGCTTTGTGAGAAAAATTGCACAGGACACTAAGGATAATCACAAGGCTTTCTTTAGTTATGTTAGGAACCTGGGTGGTAATTCCCAGATATGCTCAGAATTAGTCCAAAATGACAAAAAATACACCAAACCCACAGACATTGCCAACATCCTAGCTGACAGGTTCAGCGCAAACTCCCCCCCCACCAAAAGGGCAAATATCTATCCCAGCAGAGTGCTGCCCCCTGACATCTCAGATGCTCAGGTAAGAGCCGCCTTCTCCAAAGCAAAAAACACAGCATCAATGGGACCAGATGGTGTCCCGGGCTGCGTCCTACATGAACTCCAAGAAGAGCTAAACCCACACATAAAACTACTGTTCAATCTCAGCCTTACTACAGGATATGTGCCCAAAGAGTGGCGTACAGCAACAGTGGTCCCTCTCCATAAAGGTGGTGCCTCAACGGATCCTGGAAACTATCACCCCATAAGCCTGACTAGCTTGGTCTGCAAAGCTATGGAAAGGATCATCATGGACCTCATAAATAAAGATATTGGGGACCTACAAACACTGGATCCTACCCAGTTCGGCTTTGTTAAGGGCAGATCATGCCTCTTAAACCTGGTTGATTTCTTTGAAACAGTCACCAAGGCCATTGACGAGGGGAAGGTGGTCCACACAGCCTACCTGGACCTCGCAAAATCCTTCGATACAATACCCCACTCGGGCATTATAGATAAGCTCACCAGCTCAAATATAAACCCCTATGTCACTAGATGGATTGCAAACTGGCTCAAGGACAGAACCCACATGGTTAGAATTGCTGGAGCCATGTCAGACTCCAAACCAGTTACAAGTGGTGTCCAACAAGGCTCAGTCCTGGGACCTCTCTTGTTCGGTATATATTTCTCGGAGGTACAGGCCAACACGGAAGGACTGTGGCTGACCAAGTTCACAGATGACTGCAAACTGGGCGCCATAATCGACTCTCCAGCTGACACAAGCATCCTCCAAAAGGGCCTCATAGAAACAGACAACTGGTGCCAGAGCCATGGCCTCAAGCTAAATGCCAAAAGTGTATAGTCATCCCCTTTGGCAAAAACAAAGTGCCCACAAATTACCACATAGGTGGCAATCCATTAAGTACAGAAGAAGTAATTAGGGACCTGGGGACCCAAGTTGATAGCAATCTCTCATTTGACAACCACGTGGCCAAAGTGGTTAGAAAAACATTTTATATAGCCCACCTAATCATGAAGGGATTCACATCTAGATCAGGGGACGTCATCATGCCTCTTTACTCATCCCTCATCAGGCCCATAATTGAGTACAATGCCCCTTTTGGTATGTACCTTACCAGACACCTGCAGCAACTGGAAAGACCCCAAAAGTACCTCACCAAGAGGATCAAAGGGCTCAAACAGATGCCATATGCTGCCCGGTTAAAGAAACTCCAGCTCTACTCAGTGGCATACTGCCTGTTCAGAGGCGATCTGTGCCTGACGTATAAAGCCATGTCCAACCCGGAATTAATGGACATGCTGCACCTCAGAAAATCCAAATCCCATCGAGCTACGCGCTCGAGAGACTTGAACCTCAGCACTGAAATAAATAGGACATGCTGGAGGGACAGATTCATAACCCAGAGGCTCCCTTCTCTCTGAAATAAAATCCCAGTCCAGGTTAGGCAGAGTCCCTCATTGACTCTCTTCAAGAGGAATCTTGATGAGTGGATGGGAGATCATAGGTTTACCCCGGGTATCACTTCTGTGTCACTGTTAGACAGAGGCACAGTATACTAACCTCGAAAAAGGGCATAGCAAAATAAATTTAAATTGGGTGGCGAAAGCCAAACACATACTGGATAGGCTTATAAATGCCCTAGGGCAGATAGCCTAGTATGAACCTATGAACCTATAAGAAGAAAGTTTAGACACATACTGTAGAATGATCTGCACATGTCAGAGAAAGAGGAAGTGAGTATGTAGTCAGTGCACATGACTAAACTTTTAACCATGTCAGCAGATTCTTTTAAGCAGTAAACAATATAACTGCGAATGTCCAGGAATGTACGAAGTACAGCAAATATACAAATGTATCTCCTTCATTGTTCACAAAGACTTACTGAGCTAATTCCATTTATGTATCCAACAAGGTATCAGTATTATGCTTGATCAGTCATTTTTCTCTTCTCTCGTGAGAAAGTTATGCATGCAGCAGCTATAATTCTATTTTGAAGAAAAATGATGACTAGGTTCATGTAGATGACATTACTTACATGTAATTAATATAGTGAAACATAATGTATTAACTAATACAAGTATCGAACTGCATTAACTCTAGTTGATGACAGTGGTCTATTTGATACATGTTATTAATTCTGTTAATTTTTATTTCCTTAACACTTTTAAATAATCACTGTTCTTTTAACTTTGTCAGATCTCTGCCTCCACACCACAAAACCTCTATCAATTTTGACAACACCTTTGCCATTCTTTGAGCCATTGTAGACATAAACACTTTATAATCATGTTTTAAAATTTAAATGGGTCTATATGAAGCTGGATCTGATGGGTCTTTTCCATCTTTAGGTATTACAGCCACCATCGTTTTTTTTTTCCCAGTATGTTGGTGTGTCTCCTCCTTTTAAAATACTGTTAAACAAAAATGTCCAGATCTTTATCACCTTCTTCCCTCCAAGCTTGCAAACCTCCACCAAAATACCATCTATTCCTAGACACTCTCCTACGCTGGATATACATCACTATTGTTTTCTCATCTCCTCCTATCTTAATTGTTAATTGTTCAGCCACTTCTACCTCTAACCTTGGCATATTTAATTCTTCCCTAACTATTTAAATTTGTTCTTTTTCTTTATTTCCCTCACCTCTCTGCTTTATACAGATTTTCGTAAAATTTCTAATGGATCTCTAATACTTTAACAGGATCTCTGGTTATTGTTCTTTTTATAGACTCCTAGGTTTGGCAACAACCCTTTCTTCTTTTTGTTGCCAAGTCATTGTGACAATTTTTGTGTGCTCTGTAGTTATTACCAAAAACAGTTGGTTAACAGCAATATTTCTAAACTCATTATCCGGGTACTTCCTTAGTTTCTCTTTAGCACTCTGCAATTGTGTTTCTACTTATTTTGTGAGATTTTCCCTTATTCTATAATACTTTAAACTTTGTCGGCTCCTCTAAATAACTATTGTTACTTCTTAATGATATATCTTTTATTTCTACCCTATTTTTAAATTCCACTTTCATTTTATTCCATTCAATAGCTATCGTACTTTCCATCTTCCCTAATAACTTCTGGATAAGTTCCACTACCCATTCCTTACATTCCTCTCTTTAACAGGTAGGTAGGAAATTCCCAGTGTCTCATCTTTACTTCATTACTCTGCATTTTTATCTTAAAAATTATTGTCACGTGATTTGAAATAGTTATTGGATGTGTACAAAAGTTCTGAATTAAATGCATATGTTCCTGTGAAATATAATGTCTATCTAGTGTAGTCCTGTTAATGTACCTTGAATAATAATATGGAGATTCTCTCTGAGTTCCTACTGCTGAATTCACATTTTCCATACCAAATATTTTCATAAATTTCTTCAGAAATCTAACATTTTTTGCTATATTTTCCCTTCTAGGCCTGTAGATACATTATCATTGCTGCAAATCAAATTCCAGTCCCCGCTTGTAAGTAATATTCCTTCCTGGAAGTTGATTATTTCTCCCAAAAATTCTTTAAGCTCCATAATAACAGTGTTAGGTGGAATATAAATGCATGCCAGTGTAAACCTTATCCCTTGCCAAGCTTCCAGTCAGATATTGTTCATAACTGACTGCTGAGGTATAAAAATGCTTATAATACATGTACACAAGCTTGTCAAGGAATACGCAAATGAGAAAAAAATTAAAAAATATAGCATTTTTGCAAAGATTTAAGTCCCTCCTGTGTGCCCATGTGTAGAGGGCATCCATCCCCACACAAACACACACACACACACACACACACACACACACACACACACACACACACACACACACACACACACACTTTTTGTACTCTCATTCTGAAGTCATTGCACCTCAGACAAAAAGCAATTACAGACAGGCAATGTTAAATCTGTCTGTTTCACTGAAAGGTTGCAAGACTGGAGCAGGCAGAATAAATTGTATTTTGATCAGTAAGTCAAGACTCAGAAGTAAAATGAACAACGGTATATCAGCAACTGAAACATCACTTTATTTTGGTCAACCTATGGTGATGCAATCAAATAATTCTAAGCCATACCATAGGGTGACTGGAATGTTCACTGGAGTCATGCCCTGAGGGCTCAAAGGTAACCAAACAGATGCCGGAGACTGAGGCTCCAATTCCAAAAGACTTGCTGTCTGTGTAAGTGACCACTTACACTGAGAGCAGGCTGACAGCAGGTGTTTTGGAATCTGAGCCACAGTGTAAGCCTGTTTATAGACAGGCCTTACACAGAAGTAAGTCATTTACACTGAGAACAACTCTTTCAGAATTAGGGCAGACTTATACTGAGAGCAACTTTTTTAAAATCTCTTCCTGAAAGTATACCTTCTTTATAGCATTGATTTCCACCACAATTTTAATGAGTATTCAAATTCAGCAAATGGTGATACGGGTACTAACAGATTTTTTTGTTAGCTTTCTTTTTATCCTGGAATAAATTCTGACTATCAATTCAGAATGCAATGGAAATTGAAAACATTTTGTCTAACCAAATGGAATCTTCCAGGGTTTGTGTAAACTTTCATTTTTAATCTGGTTATGCTTAACCTACCTAGGCTCTTGTGGTGAACAGGCTTTGCTCTGTAGCAGCTACCCTGATTGACAAAACATAAAACAAATAGCAAATAAATAAATTAACATCTTCACTTATTTTTTCTTCTGTCTTCTCCATTAATCTTATTCCTTTGATTTCCAATCATCTCAGCTCTTTGAATGGCTGAATGCTGCTTCTCCCAGCATTCCTTGCAGCTAACCGCTATCTTACTCTTTTATGACATACAGACATTCCTTGTAAGAAATATATTTTTCATGTTTTATGTATGCAAGTAAATGTGCAATAAATAATTCCTACAGACTGCTAAGAGCTGACCTGTGTCCAGCATTCAAGGCATCCTTTGTCCCATTACTGATGGATCTACTGCATATCACAAAGTCAAATGGCATCAAAAATACTCAGTCTAGTGATCTACACCTCTTCTGCAACACTAACAGAATTGTTTGGAGGGATAGGTATATCTCGCAGGGGATATCACTGCTGTGGAACAGACACCCTGACCACATAAAACAAAGCCCATCCCTGTGTATATTCAAGCACAAAGGTATTTATTTTCTCTCTGTTTCTGTTATTATTATATGCTGCTGCCCATCTACCTGTACTGACCACACCACCATGACTTGTCATCCCTCCACAGGTGGCAGCAGCACCACCACCTCTGCCATCAGAGGCACCCAGCACATCTGGTTTGCTGCTTGTCACTGTTGCCTCCACACCTCCTGCCCTACCTGCACCACCTGTGTCAGGTAGTGCTGCTGTGATAGGTAGCACAGTGGTATCCAGCAGTGGCAGTGCAAGAAGAGCTGACACTTTTGTCACCCATCAGGAGCTGGCAGAGCGTGTAGGGGAGATGACAGCCAGGAGGCTATATGTCCACATTGTCTGTTTGGAGGCCATGTTCCAGTGGCACATTGAGTCACATCCTCACTCAGTGCAGCCTCTAGCTTCTGAGGTATGACCCAGTGGTGATGGCTCACAGGGTGATGAGTAATCTTCCACTTAGTCTAAGCTAGCAGAGACTGCATTTCTGACCACCCAGTCCTATCTTCAAACACTGCATTCCCCTTCCTTTTGTATCTACACCCACTTTTGTATGCTGTACAACTCTCTCCTCACTATTATCTTCCTCTGTTTGTCTGTTGTCTCTTATATCATTGTGCCCCCCCCCACCCTCATTGTATTACCCCACACCCTGTAAAACATATCTGTCTTTCATGGCAACTTACCCTCCCCTTCTTATCCACCTCTTACTTCCTTGACTTCTTTCCACAGCTTTACCTTTTCATCAAAAAAGGACACTTGTCCCACAAAAATTACTCTCACCCATACTTCTCAACTTCTCAGATATTTCAGTAATATAGACATGATTGAGTACAACTGCTTAGTCTAAAAAGTGTGGTTGGCTGAAAAAAAACATTGATAATCACTGTCAGTAAATAGTTACAAATATTTGTTACTGGTCAACACCATTTTTGAGATAAGAGATTGAGAGGTATGCTATTATCCCACCTCCACCTTGCTCATTATAATACTTAACTGCCTAGATTTTAACAGAATGTCCAGATTTCTTGCCTCACAGTTTCAGTCTGTTCCTCATAAAATGCATGTTTTTCTTGCAAATCCCTGGAATAATCTGAGAATTAAATGAGTTTCAGACTTCATATCCTTTAAAAATGCATTTTAGCACAAACCCTGCTGTTCTAGCTAATTTCTAAGTCATAAGAGCAATATTTAAAATATGTCCCTATTTTGGGGCCTTTGTTCCCCTATTATCTTGGGCTTTGTCCAGAGTTCTTAGGCTAACAGGTTAAAAGGTATGCTGCTCATACCTTTTTAGCTCACACGTGTTCTACCCTCTGGGTGCTTCCCCTTTTCATTTTAGTCCTGCTTCCAACCTTCAACCTGGTCAAAAAATAGATAAACACAACATACACATGCAAACAAAGGGCATTTCTGTTATCATACGTTGCATGATATTTGACAGACAGCAACTTCAATGCCCATATATAATCACAGAAAAATGACAATTCTCATCTTATGGCAAAAATAGAGCTGACTGCCAATGTGCATCACGAAGCAATATTAAGTAAGGGGAAGATAATAGCTTCACTGCTGTGGCTTCCTTCTAAATGCAAAACAATACATGCCATGCACTAACCACTTACAATACAATCTCAAATAAGGTAAGCATAGTATGTGCATGAAGCAGTTTTGCAGTGACGAGTACATTTCCAATAAACCAGATGGAGCATTTTAATCACCTGATGATTATATGCTATTTTACAATGTGTAGTTTTCACTTTTCAATAATGTTTTAACATTCCCCTGAAACATGTTTTTTTCAGAAATCTGAACTATGTGTGCTTCTGTGGCTTGCAATGCAAGTGTAATTTTCTAGTGAATATCACTAACAAAGGTGTGGGTTCAATAGTGAATATCAATAACAAAGGCGTGGGTTCAGTAGTGAATATCAATAAAAAGGCGTGGGTTCAATAGTGAATATCAATAACAAAGGCATGAGTTCAATAGTGAATATCAATAAAAGCGTAGGTTCAGTAGTGAATATCAATAACAAAGGTGTGGGTTCAATAGTGAATATCAATAACAAAGGCGTGGGTTCGATAGTGAATATCAATAACAAAGGCATGGGTTCAATAGTGAATATCAATAACAAAGGCATGGTTCAATAGTGAATATCAATAACAAAGGCATGGGTTCAATAGTGAATATCAATAGCAAATGCATGGGTTCAATAGTGAATATCAATAACAAAGGCATGGGTTCAATAGTGAATATCAATAACAAAGGCATGGGTTCAATAGTGAATATCAATAACAAAGGCATGGGTTCAATAGTGAATATCATTAGCAAAGGTGTGAGTTCAATAGTGAATACCAATAACAAAGGCATGGGTTCAGTAGTGAATATCAATAACAAAGGTGTGGGTTCAATAATGAATATCAATAACAAAGGTGTGGGTTCAATAGTGAATATCAATAACAAAGGCATGGGTTCAATAGTGAATATCAATAGCAAATGTATGGGTTCAATAGTGAATATCAATATCAAAGGTGTGGGTTCCATAGTGAATATCAATAACAAAGGCATGGGTTCAATAGTGAATATCAATAACAAAAGTGTGGGTTCAATAGTGAATATCAATAACAAAGTGTGGGTTTAATAGTGAATATCAATAACAAAGGCATGGGTTCAATTGTGAATATCAGTAACAAAGGCCTGGGTTCAATAGTGATTATCAGTAACAAAGGCGTGGGTTCACTAGTGAACATCAGTAACAAAGGCATGGGTTCAATAGTGAATATCAATAAGAAAGGCATGGGTTCAATAGTGAATATCAATAACAAAGGTGTGGGTTCAATGACGAATATCAATAACAAAGGTGTGGGTTCAATAGTGAATATCAATAACAAACGCCTGTGTTCAATATTGAATATCAATAACAAAGGCATGAGTTCTATAGTGAATATCAATAACAAAGGCATGGGTTCAATTGTGAATATCAATAACAAAGGCGTGGGTTCAATAGTGAATATCAATAACAAAGGCATGGGCTCAATAGTGAATATCAATAACAAAGTCATGGGTTCAATAGTGAATATCAATAGCAAAGGTATGGGTTCAATGCAATTCAGCTACATGATACATTTCTTGCTATCATGGGTTGTATTCCCCTTGTGTTATACATTCATGTCATCTGGTTGCAAATTATGTCAGGGGGTTTGCTACTTTATAAACAAGTTTATTTATGGGGCTGTGTACCTTTGTTCAGCTGAGTCACTGAGAAATCTGAGTCCCTATTTCACCCCCATCTTACTCATTCCTGGATGGTGCAACTTGTGTTTTACCCTCTTCTTGCATCTCCTTTTCATTGCTGTCCTGTACTCTTATTACTGACCGATAAGACAGTCACAACATATATAGAAATAACACACACACATGCCAAAAACAGGCTTATAAAAATAAAAAAAGTCATCTTTCTGCAGGCATACAATAAAATAAAACACTGAACACAAACTAAACCCAAATAGGGTATAGCTGAGAACAAAGTAACAAAAATTCCGGCAACCAGCAAATATGACACTCCAGCTTTATTCTTAGAAGAACAAAATCCAACGACTAAGCGCTTTCGCCAATCATTTGGCTTCATCAGATTCATTGGAGAATAAAATCCATTCATTTAAATAGCACCATCAATTAATTTATCAACCAATCATGCACCTTAAATTCAAGTTTTCGTATATCTATAAATATAAATGTTAATATTATTAATTCAATACATGCTTAAAAATACATGTGTGTGTGTGTGTGTGTGTGTGTGTGTGTATATATATATATATATATATATATATATATATATGTGCAACATATTTTCTTAAAAAAACGTGTATATAAAAAGTACAAAAAATGTATATGGATGCATGTTAGTAATAATATACCAAAAAAAGTGGTGAGACTGTCAAGATTGGTTAGTGACAATGAAATATTTCTGAAATAAATGTATTTTGGTGGGTATGTTTCTTGAAAGGGGCTACCCTTTAAAATTATTGTTAAACACAAAATGTGAAGTTATTGGTAAGAGATCCATGTCTTTTCAACCTATTTTAACATTAGAGGTAAGACTAGAAACAGTTAGTTTAAAAGAACGCTCTGATGTATTTATTTTGAAATTTAATGGTTTAAGTCCACCATTGGTGGATGTGATGAATAAGACATGGCAGGTATGTTTTGATGACAATATTAAAAAGAAGTTAGGTGACCAACCTAAGGTTACATATAGTAGAGGTAAAAATATACTAGAAGGAAGAAGACAGAGATGGCACAAATCACTTATGTATAAATGTGGATGTGTAGATATTGCCACTACATAAATGATGGACCATATGTAGTCATTCAAGGACATGAATATACTCTTTCATGTCCAGGTAAATGTAGTTGCAATACAACCATGCTGGTATATGTAACAACATGTGTCAGCTGTCAGGCTTTCTACATGGGTAAACCTATTCGTAGACTTAAAGATAGAATTGGAGAACATCTTAGAGCTATAAAAACTGGAAATATACACAATGCACTTTTTGGACATAGTAAAGTTTGTCCTAATTTTAAGAAATTTATTTATTTATTTATTTTTTTTTTGTAATTGATCGGGTCCCAATTAGTGACAGGGGAGGGGATGATAAACTTTTGGTGGAAACTAAAGAGCTTAAGTGGCAACTGAGGCTTAACGCCACACAACCACCAGGTTTAAACGAGGGGGTGTCATTCACCCCAATACTGAAACAAAGAGCAAATATTGTACCCTAAGGAGCTTTTATGAAAATTTGATATTTTTTTCATTAGACAATTTATTAGAATATTTATCATTTAATATATAGAGGTTGACGTCATTGTACTATGTTATATATATATATATATATATATATATATATATATATATATATATATCCATATATATATATATATATATATATATATATATATATATATATATATATATATATATATATATATATGTATATATACATAAATTTTCTTCCCTTGTAGGTTTTTATGTCTTTATGTTTATATGTTTATATGTATGTTTATTTATAAGTAATGGATAGTATATGTGTTTTTTTAAAAGGGTTTTGATGATTTTAGGAGATTTTTTGGTGTATTATTACTAACATGCATCCATAAACATTTTTGTACTTTTTATATACACATGTTTTTTTAAGAAAATATGTTGCACATATATACACATGTATTTTTTAAGCATGTATTGAATTAATAATATTAACATTTATATTTGTAGATATACGAAAACTCGAATTTAAGGTGCATGATTGGTTGATACATTAATTGATGGTACTATTTAAATGAATGGATTTTATTCTCCAATGACTGATGAAGCCAAATGATTGGCGAATGCGCTTAGTCATTGGATTTTGTTCTTCTAAGAATAAAGCTGGAGTGTCATCTTTATACAATAAAATAAGACATAATGTACATTTAGTCCCTTTATTCTAACATCTAAGTGTACTCAAGTACTTATTTTGACCTTATCAATGCACTGGTTGGGGGTTTCAAATTCCCTTGGGGTTGAAGTTGTTTTACATGTTCAGTTTGCAGTCTGGACATGTGCTACATTTCCCAAATATGTGGGTTTTGAGTGCTTTTAATCTGACTGCTGCAGTGGATCCCCTTGGTAGGAAACTGTGATTACACTGGGATGTGGATTGTATTGATGGAGATACTCCCCTGACTGTAACATATTTTACTTATTTAACAACAGTGACATCACATTACAGGTCCACTGCTTATACATCAATACCATCAGGATTAGTGCAGCCAGTGCATTATGTTTTTTCTTTTTCTGTATCCCACCTCTCCTGTGTAGACTTAGCATTATTCCACATCCATGTATTGCTATGCCACCTTCTTCATAGGTTCATAGATTCATAGGTTCATACTAGGCTATCTGCCCTAGGGGATTTATAAGCCTAGCCAGAGTGTGTTTGGCTTTCGCCACCCATTTTAAATTAATTTTGCTATGCCCTTTTTCGAGGTTAGTATACTGTGCCTCTGTCTAACAGTTACACAGAAGTGATACCCAGGGTAAACCTATGATCTCCCATCCACTCATCAAGATTCCTCTTGAAGAGAGTCAATGAGGGACTCTGCCTAACCTGGACTGGGATTTTATTCCAGAGTAAAGGGAGCCTCTGGGTTATGAATCTGTCCCTCCAGCATGTCCTATTTATTTCAGTGCTGAGGTTCAAGTCTCTCAAGTGCATAGCTTGATGGGATTTGGATTTTCTGAGGTGCAGCATGTCCATTAATTCTGGGTTGGACATGGCTTTATACGTCAGGCACAGATTGCCTCTGAGCAGGCGGTATGCCACTGAGTAGAGCTGGAGTTCCTTTAATCGGGCAGCATATGGCATCTGTTTGAGCCCTTTGATCCTCTTGGTGAGGTACTTTTGGGGTCTTTCCAGTTGCTGCAGGTGTCTGGTAAGGTACATCCCAAAAGGAGTATTGTACTCAATTATGGGCCTGATGAGGGATGAGTAAAGAGGCACGATGACCTCCCCTGATCTAGATGTGAATCCCTTCATGATTAGGTGGGCTATATAAAATGTTTTTCTAACCACTTTGGCCACTGGTTTGTCAAATGAGAGATTGCAATCAACTTGGGTCCCCAGGTCCCTAATTACTTCTTCTGTACTTAATGGATTACCACCTATGTGGTAATTTGTGGGCACTTTGTTTTTGGCAAAGGGGATGACTATACACTTTTTGGCATTTAGCTTGAGGCCATGGCTCTGGCACAAGTTGTCTGTTTCTATGAGGCCCTTTTGGAGGATGCTTGTGTCGGCTGGAGAGTCGATTATGGCGCCCAGTTTGCAGTCATCTGCGAACTTGGTCAGCCACAGTCCTTCCATGTTGGCCTGTACCTCCGAGAAATATATACCAAACAAGAGAGGTCCCAGGACTGAGCCTTGTGGGACACCACTTGTAACTGGTTTGGAGTCTGACATGGCTCCAGCAATTCTAACCATGTGGGTTCTGTCCTTGAGCCAGTTTGCAACCCATCTAGTGACATAGGGGTTTATATTTAAGCTGGTGAGCTTATCTATAATGCCCTAGTGGGGTATTGTATCGAAGGCTTTTGTGAGGTCCAGGTAGGCTGTGTGGACCACCTTCCCCTCGTCAATGGCCTTGGTGACTCTTTCAAAGAAATCAACCAGGTTTAAGAGGCAGGATCTGCCCTTAACAAAGCCGAACTGGGTAGGATCCAGTGTCTGTAGGTCCCCAATATCTTTATTTATGAGGTCCATGATGATCCTTTCCATAGCTTTGCAGACCAAGCTAGTCAGGCTTATGGGGCAATAGTTTCCAGGATCCATTGAGGCACCACCTTTGTGGAGAGGGACCACTGTTGCTGTATGCCACTCTTTGGGTACATATCCTGTAGTAAGGCTGAGATTGAACAGTAGTTTTATGTTTGGGTTTAGCTCTTCTTGGAGTTCATGTAGGATGCAGCCCGGGACACCGTCTGGTCCCATTGATGCTGTGTTTTTTGCTTTGGAGAGGGCGGCTCTTACCTGAGCATCTGAGATGTCAGGGAGGCAGCACTCTGCTGGAATAGATATTTGCCCTTTTGGTGGGGAGGGGGGGGAGAAGTTTTCGCTGAACCTGTCAGCTAGGATGTTGGCAATGTCTGTGGGTTCTGTGTATTTTTTGTCATTTTGGACTAATTCTGAGCATATTCATTCTGCTTTTCCATCAATGCTTTGTTACATGTCACCTCCTTTTGCATTTTTTTCTGTCCATCTCTGTGGATCCTGTTGCTATAGCATAACTTGCACTCTACCTACAGCCATCAGTGATATTTTAAGGTTCATAGGTAAGTACTAGGCTAGCTGACCTTGTGGGACATTTTAAGCCTAGCCAGTTTCCCTTTTTGTGTTCAAATCAACCTATCACATGTAGTTAGAGATTGGCCTTACCCATCCCATGACCTATAATGATATATTCTACCTAATGAGAATAATTGGGACTATAGATCGTTTGAGGGGACCCATGCTTGTGAAAAAGCATTTAGGAGCTGCCTCTGTCCATTAATAGTAAGGCAGCAGTCCTGGAGTAAATTTTCTGTTTCCTATCCGTAGATCCAACTAGCAGCTGAATATGGAAAGGGATGAGCTTTGTTTTACTTGGATGGGGAGCTGTTCCACAGCAGTGGTATCCTCTGCAGGATATAACTATCCCTAGAAACCATTTTCCTAATATTGAAGAGGTTTAGATCCCTAGACTGAGTATTTCTGATGTCATTTGATTTGTTGATGTGCAGTAAATCCATCAGTATCGGGTTGGAGGATGCCTCATATGTCAGCCACAGGTCACTCTTTAGCAGTCTGTATATCAAATATAGTGACAGGGCTTTGCATTGGTCCATGTAGGATATATTGTTTAGGTCTTGTATCATTTTAGTAAGCTATCTTTGTGGGTGTTCCATTTGTTCCATGTGTCCAGAAAGATACATGCCAAAGGGAGCATTTTACTCAATGGTTGACCTAATGAAGGCTGAGTAAAGGGGAGAATGACATCTCAATATTTAGACACAATCCCTTTGTTTATAAGCTGTTCAATATAGAAGAACTTTCTTATGACAATGGACACATGTTGGTCAAAAGTTAGGTCACTGTCTGCCTAAGTTCCCAAATCTCAAAAAACTGTGTCAACTCTTATGGGCATATTGTCAGTGCTGTAGTCCCCCAGAGTAGATGACTTCTCAAAGGAAACAATAATGCATAGTTTAGCATTTGGTTTCAGCTGATTTTAGTACCAGTTATTTATTTGGGACAAAGCTTCCTGCAGGATGGCTAAGTCATCTGGGGAATAAATGACTGCTCCTAGCTTGCAGTCAGCTGCAAACTTAGTCAGCCAGAACCCTTTGGTATTGACTTTTACTTTAGAAAAGCAGATGCCAAACAGGAAAGGTCTCAGTACAGAACCACGGGGGACTCTACTAGTGACTAGTCTCTTTTTGGAGGTAACTTAACCTATTTTGATTTCCCACATCCTATCTTTGAGCCAGCTGGCAATCCAGTGGTGACATAGGGGATTTATTCCTAGTTTATATAGCTCTTCTACTATGCCTGAGTTGGGGATTGTATCAGAATCTTTGACCTTGTTAAGGTAAGTGGCGTATACCATTTTTTTTCTTTATCCATTGCTTTTGTGACCTTTTTTAAAAAGAACACCAGGTTGAGTAAGTACAATCTGTCTTCAATGAATCCTGACTGAGACTGTTCCACTGTTCAGATGTTCCCTGTGTCCTTGTCGATTAGTTCCATATTAAGTCTTTCCATGGCTTTGCATATGAGGCTGGTTTGACTTATGTGTCTGCAATTGCCTGGGTCTGTGTAAGGTCTTCCCTTATATAAGGGAATGACAATAACTGTTCTTCACTCATTTGATACAATTATGGGTGCTGAGGTTGAACAGTGTTTTTAGGGTTGTGGCTAAATCATGCTTCATGCAATTTAAGATGTATCCAGGGATATTGCCAGGACCCATTGATGCAGTATTTTTAGCTTTTGATAGCATATTTAGGACTTGGACTTGTGTGATTGCTGGAGGTGAGCCAGTTTTAGGTATATCTTGAGGAACAGATGTAGATGAGAGAGGGGTAATTTTACATCGGAATTTATCATCTGTTAGGTTTGCTGTATCTTCAGCCTCAGTGTCAGTGACATCATTCACAATCAGCTGCGTACATTGCTGCACTGTTCTTTAAAGATTATGAAAACAACTAAAACATGCCTTCTGATTGGCTTGGGCAGCTATTTTAGCCTAAAACTTGGCTTTGGTGGATCTTATTAAGCTCCTAAGTTTGTTTGTTTCAGGGATGAGGGCTCTATCATTCTGGGAATTTTTCTTAACATTTGGTCAAAATTCTCTTCTTTTTATAATAAAGCTTGTTGATATTATGGTTCGGCAATGTGAGTTTGTTTTAGAGTTTGCCCCATGCTTGTTTCTACAGGGTACAGCTGAATATATGTAACTGTTTACATGCTGGTATAACGTGGTAATATATGTTCTTACATATTCAGAGCTAGTGCAGGTTATTACAGTCAGCTGTTTTTTTTTTACCGTCAGTGGAAGAGCTGGCTTGTGAGGGGTGTGTGGATGTAACTGTAATAATCCAATTGTTAGAATGTAGTGATCGGGTTATTACAGGAAAGTGATTTATTTTGTTTTCCTCTTCACTTGAAGAGTTACCTGGGGTGGGGCGTTGGCTTGAGGTGTCAGCACAGAACACTGATTGCCAGCTCTGTCTCTTCCTTCCTCTGCCATCAGAAGGAACCAGTAAAATAATCATTGTGAAACCTCACCTATTTAACATTAAAATCAGTGCAAGCAGTATCAATAACATAGCACACACATGCTGCAGGACACCACCTGTTGTATCTAAGCAATGAAACCGTGACATTAGCAGCCTAAATACATGTTGTATGATGTTTCTGGTTTGCACTAAGACATGGCTGTAACTGCAGTCAGTCCAGTTATGAGCATTTCTAATTGGTGTCACAAGCAAAGGTACCTGGGATGTCACCCTTCACAAACCGTTGCTAGAAGTCACATGTGTGCCATATCTGGGAGTCATGGAAACTGCCTGAGTGGCCTGCACACACATTGAAGATGATATCCTGTGAAGTACAGGCCACCTCACAGCTGATGGAGTGATACCCTTTATGATTCACACATATAATTCCCAGTTCAGCAGGTGAGGCCTTTATTTTAATGTGGGTACAGTCTATGTCTCCCAGTACTTCAGGGAAGAAGGCTATAGCACAAAAGCCCCACATGGTGTTTCCTCTCTCCCTCCTGTGGAATACATGGGAGTCATATGTTCTCCAGTGGGTCAGTAAAAGGCACCGATAGTTAATATATGTAAGGCAACACATATTGTAATATCCATTGGGATGAGTACTTTCAGATTCCCAATGGGTTTAAGACAAGGCCAACACATGTCCACCAATTGCTGTATGGTGTCCCTGTCCACACAGTGACACTTCACTATGTTGTCATGAAGGGCATGAAATGCTAAGACCAGTCATAAAATCTGGCACCTCTGGGAACAATATTATACCCAGTTAGCTGCAGCAGCTATTAGAGCCTATTGCAGATACACGTTTGCAGCTGTGACAACCGCTAACATTGTTCACTATGTTATAGTGCCTGAACATGAACATCTGGCTCTGTATAAATCTAAGGCAAGTACAGCATCAGTGCTTGGTGCTTACATGTTTCTGAATCACTCGGCCATGATTTTTACCTCATTAACATTCATGGCATTTCATTGTCCAGTCATTAACTAAAACATGGATGACCATGTTATTCCTGCTGGCTACCTTGTGTAGCTATGTTTACTGAATCACCCTCACACTTTGTGTCTCAGCTCACTCTGCAGAATTGCAGAGCACAATGTGGTAAAGTTTTATGATTTTGACCCCTAACATGGCAGTACATTATTCCCTTCTGGTCCCTTGCCTTCTGGAATTTCCTCGTTGCACTGGTAATACCACAATGGTGAGCTCGGTTGTGGCACTAGAGGATGACAACATGATCTGAGTGGTTTATCATTTATTTTCCGGTGAACAGTGGAATAATCAGGTGTGGCTGATATTATTTTGGCCATTGAGAAGGTACTGACCATCCTTTTCACTGGGTACCCTTGCTGCATTCCTGTTGAAAGTGTAAAGGCTTTTTTATTTATTTTAGTCTAGTTTGTTTGCAAGGGTAGTACACTGACCACTATAGACCACAGCCTGGATGAAAAGATTAAAAAAAATAAGAAAACAGAACACATTCGCAAACAAAGACTAATCGCAGACGGTAGATAACACCACAAACAAGTGATCCAATATGTAAATATCACTATAACTGCAATCCACAGAAAGGTGAAACACAAGTGAGACTATGGTGTATACCTACTAAGTCGAGGACTGCAGCAACTTGCAGCATTCTATTTACATTGAAGTACACCAGTCGTGGAGTTGGTATTCATAAATAACAGCCATGTCAGTTACATAACACCCCCATATTGGAGGTCTTGGACTGCAGTAGCTTGCAGTATATTCTATTTACATTGAAGTACTCTAGTCTTGGAGTTGGTATTCATAAATAACAGTCATGTCAATTACATAACAGCCCCATATTGGAGGTCTAGGACTGCAGTAGCTTGCAGCATTCTATTTACATTGAATTACACCAGTCTTGGAGTTGGTATTCATAAATAACAGCCATGTCAATTACATAACACCCCCATACTGGAGGTCTAGGACTGTAGTAGCTTACAGCATTCTATTTACATTGAAGTACACCAGTCTTGGAGTTGGTATTCATAAATGTTGGTATTCATAAATAACAGCCATGTCAATTACATAACACCCCCATATTGGAGGTCTAGGACTGCAGTAGCTTACAGCATTCTATTTACATTGAAGTACACCAGTCTTGGAGTTGGTCTTCATAAATAACAGCCATGTCAATTACATAACACCCCCATACTGGCAGGTGCCAGAAGGTGAAACCCTTCTAAAAAATGCTTTGATGGCATAACAGCAAACTTTGAGATTTGCTTAACTTACTGGACAATTATACTTTATTTTTTCACATTTCCAAGACTCACAGATACAGTTGTTATACTTACAAAATAAAATTTTCTCATCAATATTCTGATATGCAGAGCTTCTGTTAGTATTTTGGGGGCCCTCAGCAGATGTCAAGTTGGGGGCCCCTAGGCTCTTCCAGTCTAAGTATCACCCTGTCACTGCCACCCCTCTTAAACAACCTTTTAGTTCATGCTGCAGACATTTAGGAGCAGTACTACAGATTGATCTGTTGCTACAGTGCTCTTACATTACAGCAGGCCTGTGTACCACACTACATTGGCACATCTCACAGAGTGAGTAGTACCACAGACTGATCTGTAGCTACAGTGCTCTTACATTACAGCAGGCCTGTGTACCACACTATGTTCGCACATCTCACAGACTGATTAGTACCACAGACTGATCTGTTGCTACAGTGCTCTTACATTACAGCAGGCCTGTGTACCACACTACGTTGGCACATTTCACAGAGTGAGTAGTACGCACAGACTGATCTGTAGCTACAGTGTTCTTACATTACAGCAGGCCTGTGTACCACACTACGTTGGCACATCTCACAGAGTGAGTAGTACACACAGACTGATCTGTAGCTACAGTGTTCTTACATTACAGCAGGCATGTGTACCACACTACGTTGGCACATCTCACACTTACAATTACTGGCATTTAGTTCCAACACTAACACACTACAACAACTGTATGTGTAGGTTTTGACTTAGGCAAAATGCTACCCTAGGCACTGCCTAACATTTCAGCACACCCCACACACACTGATCTATAGCTACAGTGCCTTTACATTACAGCAGGCCTGTGTACCACATTACATTGGCACATCTCACAGAGTGAATAGTATGCACAGACTGATCTGTAGCTACAGTGCTCTTACATTACAGCAGGCCTGTGTACCACAATACATTGGCACATCTCACAGAGTGAGTAGTACACACAGACTGACCTGTAGCTACAGTGCTCTTACATTACAGTAGGCCTGTGTACCACACTATGTTCGCACATCTCACAGAGTGAGTAGTACCACAGACTGATCTGTTGCTACAGTGCTCTTACATTACAACAGGCCTGTGTACCACACTGTGTTGGCACATCTCACAGAGTGAGTAGTATGCACAGATTGATCTGTAGCTACAGTGCTCTTACATTAAAGCAGGCCTGTGTACCACACTACATTGGCACATCTCACAGAGTGAGTACTACCCACAGACTGATCTGTAGCTACAGTGCTCTTACATTACAGCAGGCTTGTGTACCACACTACGTTGGCACATCTCACAGAGTGAGTAGTATGCACAGACTGAACTGCAGCTACAGTGCTCTTACATTACAGCAGGCCTGTGTACCACACTATGTTGGCACATCTTACATAGTAAGTAGTATGCACAGACTGATCTGTAGCTACAGTGCTCTTACATTACTGCAGGCCTGTGTACCTCACTATGCTGGCACATCTCACAGAGTGAGTAGTATCCACAGACTGATCTGTAGCTACAGCGCTCTTACATTACAGCAGGCCTGTGTACCTCACTATGCTGGCACATCTCACAGAGTGAGTAGTACGCACAGACTGATCTGTAGCTACAGTGCTCTTACATTACAGCAGGCCTGTGTACCACACTACGCTGGCACATCTCACATTGTGAGTAGTACCACAGACTAGTCTGTAGCTACAGTGCTCTTACATTACAGCAGGCCTGTGTACCACACTATGTTGGCACATCTTACAGAGTAAGCATAGACTAATCTGTAGCTACAGTGCTCTTACATTGCTGCAGGCCTGTGTACCCCACTATGCTGGCACATCTCACAGAGTGAGTAGTACCCACAGACTGATCTGTAGCTACAGCACTCTTACATTACAGCAGGCCTGTGTACCACACTATGTTGGCACATCTTACAGAGTAAGTAGTATGCACAGACTGATCTGTAGCTACAGTGCTCTTACATTACTGCAGGCCTGTGTACCTCACTATGCTGGCACATCTCACAGAGTGAGTAGTACCCACAGACTGATCTGTAGCTACAGCCCTCTTACATTACAGCAGGCCTGTGTACCACACTACATTGGCACATCGCACACTTACAGTTACTGGAATTTAGTTCCAACTCTAACACACTACAACTGTATGTGTATGTTTGGACTTAGGTGAAATGCTGCCCTAGGCACTGCATAACATTTCAGCACCCCCCCACACATTGATCTATAGCTACAGTGCTCTTACATTACAGCAGGCCTGTGTACCACAGTACATTGGCACATCTCACAGAGTGAGTAGTACGCACAGACTGATCTGTAGCTACAGTGCTCTTACATTACAGCAGGCCTGTGTACCACACTATGCTGGCACATCTCACATTGTGAGTAGTACCACAGACTAGTCTGTAGCTACAGTGCTCTTACATTACAGCAGGCCTGTGTACCACAATATGTTGGCACATCTTACAGAGTAAGTAGTACGCACAGACTAATCTGTAGCTACAGTGCTCTTACATTGCTGCAGGCCTGTGTACCCCCACTATGCTGGCACATCTCACAGAGTGAGTAGTACCCACAGACTGATCTGTAGCTACAGCACTCTTACATTACAGCAGGCCTGTGTACCACACTACGTTGGAACATTGCACACTTACAGTTACTGGAATTTAGTTCCAACACTAACACACTACAACAACTGTATGTGTAGGTTTGGACTTAGGTGAAATACTGCCCTAGGCACCACCTAACATTTCAGCACCCCCCCCCCCCCACTCACTGATCTATAGCTACAGTGCTCTTACATTACAGCAGGCCTTTGTACCACACTACATTGGCACATCTCACAGAGTGAGTAGTACCACAGACTGATCTGTAACTACAGTGCTCTTACATTACAGCAGGCCTGTGTACCACACTACACTGGCACATCTCACAGAGTGAGTAGTACCACAGACTGATCTGTAACTACAGTGCTCTTACATTACAGCAGGCCTGTGCACCACACTACACTGGCACATCTCACAGAGTGAGTAGTACCACAGACTGATCTGTAACTACAGCGCTCTTACATTACAGCAGGCCTGTGTACCACACTACATTGGCACATCTCACAGAGTGAGTAGTACCACAGACTGATTTGTAACTACAGTGCTCTTACATTACAGCAGGCCTGTGTACCACACTGCACTGGCACATCTCACAGAGTGAGTAGTACCCACAGACTGATCTGTAGCTACAGTGCTCTTGCATTACAGCAGGCCTGTGTACCACACTAGACTGGCACATCTCACAGAGTGAGTAGTACCACAGATTGATCTGTAACTACAGCGCTCTTACATTACAGCAGGCCTGTGTACCACACTACGTTGGCACATCTCACACTTACAGTTACTGGCATTTAGTTCCAACACTAACACTGCAACAACTGTATGTGTAGGTTTGGACTTAGGTGAAATGCTGCCCTAGGCACTGCCTAGCATTTCAGCACACCTCCACACACATACTTTCACCAGTGCTCCCCACTGCCCCCCCAATGTGGGCTCTCCACAACACGCACGTTATTTTTTCTTTTTTTTTTCATATTTGTCCTTACTTTTCAGCATTTTCAAGAAGCCATAACTTTTTATATGCTCTGAAGTTCATTTTTAAGTTTTTTTTTCCTTTCGCACAACCTTTTTAATCCAATGATGGCTCAAACACAAGTTATAATTAAATAAATAAATTCAGTGCTGCTGTTCAGCTTTAGTTTTCTAGTTTTCCTTGCATCCTTTCAACACACTTTTCCTGAGCAAGACAGCACAGTAATAGCCATTTAGAAATAACTCAATTA
Source organism: Protopterus annectens (assembly GCF_019279795.1). Lineage (NCBI taxonomy): Eukaryota > Metazoa > Chordata > Ceratodontiformes > Protopteridae > Protopterus > Protopterus annectens. The sequence goes on along the minus strand of NC_056742.1, from coordinate 529,732,087 downwards.
AGTCGGTAGTCCCAGATGCCATATAGGTTATAGATGCTCTGGGATGCATTTTAGAGAATTTCCCAACCTTTTAATCCAACAGTGGCCTCAACAAAAATCATGAGTAAGAAAAGAAATTAAGCTTTATTTACTTCTTCTTTCAATGAAGATATAAGTTGTGCCCAAGGCTTAATGTTCAAAGCAAATAAAATAGTTGCTCACAATAAACTAACAAGACAATTGTTGTGAGAATACATGGAAACTATCCAGGAATGCTGCTTGCCTCCCTAACCCCCCCCCCCCCAAAAAAAAGCCAGTCACTGCCTATGTATCCATTTGGTGTCAAAAATGGGATGAATACAAAGATACAAATTGCCACAGTCATGTATTTCAAGTAATTTCTGACATACATATTCATTGCATGCCTCCTCATCCTGAACCCCCAAAGGCAGCCACCTGTATATGTGATTAATGCGTGATTGTGAGGACATTGAAAATATTATTATAGTAATGTATTCTACATTGTTGCTCTTGGACAGTATACTGCCCCTACAAAAGCTATAGTAACCATTTTTGTATACCTCTGAGATCTGTCAGGAAAGTAGGCCACCTTCAGTATATACTTGACCAGACACATGCAGCAACTGGAGCATTCCTTACAAAAAGAATACAGGGATTAAACACAATGTCATACACTCAAAGCCTTGTCTATTTACCCAGTGTGGTATAGATTCTGAGGGTGTATACCAAAATCTCGAACACTTAAAAGTTTAAACACCAAAACCTCAAACTTGAAAGTTTGAAGACTGAAAATATCAAAGCCGCGGAACATCAAATTCTTTCCCAGGGAAAGAATTTGGTGGGCAGTTTCTGTGGCTTCGCTATTTCCTCCACTGTGGTGCGATCTCGGAGTTAGTATATTTAAGTAGGGGGGGGTGTGGTGGGCACACACACAGTCCCTCTCTCTTGCAAACTTTTGAAACAACTGGCTAGTAAATTGAGTACCATTGTCAGAATAAAGTTTGTGTGGACTACCATGAACTGAGAAATGACATTTCAACTTAGTGATAACAGCTGTTGAGGCTACATTTGGTATCAGATCAATCTCAAACCAATTTGAATAAGAGTCTACCAAAATTAAAAAGTGTTGCTTGTTCCACTCAAAGATATCAGACCAAGGTAGTTCAGGTATTGGATTCAGCTGAAGCTGTTCTGTTTGCAAATGTGCTCTGGTACTATTACATACTGAACAACAAGAAAGAACTCTATCAATGTCATTTGACAATGAAGGTCAAAATGCTAATTCTCTTGCCCTTCTCTTTGTGGATAACAAACCTGGGTGACCACGATGTAAAATCTGAACATATTCTATCTGTAAGGAAGCAGAAACAACAATTTTAGGACCTTTGTAAATAATACCATCTTCCATCAGCAATTAATCTCAGTAAGGAAAACATGATAGCACTCCAGGTGCTAGATTGCTTTGATGGTAATCTGACACTGATGTACTGATTAAGCTTTTGTGAAATTGGATCAGTCATAGTGTGATCCCTTAACTCATCAAGTCTAGTGGTGGAAATGTTATGCACTGATATTATATCAAATTCAAAAGTTTCAGCATCAAGATGTTCTGTGGTATTTCTAGGTGATCTGGATAAGGTATCAGCCAGATAGAGCAGTTTGCCTTTAGTGCAGACCATTTTGAAATTGTACTTTTGCAAGCTGAGCATCATTCTTTGTAATCTCGCTGGAGTGGAATGCATAGACTTCTTTAGAATGGCAACAAGAGGCTGATGATCAGTTTCAATCTGGATAGCTCGACCATAAATATAATCATGAAACTTGGAACATGCGAAAACTATTGCCAAAAGCTCTTTCTCAACTGGTGCATATTGCATCTCAGTCTGGGTTAATGTCCTAGATGCATAGGCTGCTGGTCTGCCCTCTTGAAGAATAACTGCACCCAGACCAAATTTTGAAGCATCACAGGAAAGAATAACTGGTTTGCTAACATCATAGTACCTTAACATTGGTTGGGTGGCAATTTTCTGCTTAAGGTCATTGAACGCCTTCTGATGATGTTCTAACCAAAACAATACAACATTTTTGCATGTTAGCACTCTCTCAAAGGTGCTGTCAACTCACTGAAGTCTGGGATAAATTTGCCTAAATAGTTGACCATGCTCAGAAAACACTGTAAACTTTCCACACTGTCTGGTGATGTCATCTCCAGAATTGTTGTTTGTTTGGTAGAGACAGGTCTTAAGCCTGCACTTATGAACAAATATCCTATGTAGGTCACCTCTGGAAGTTTGAATTTGCACTTCAAAGGAGTGAGCTTCAAATTTACTTCACATGCTCTGTCTAGAACTTTCTTGAAGTTTCTGTCATGCTCTACTTCACCACTGCCTCCAACTAACAGATCATCCACTATTATGGCACAAGGATAACCTAAAAAAATTTGTTCCATCACATGCTGAAAGACTTCACTTGCAGAATTTATTCCAAATGGCATTCTTAGAAACCTGTATCTGCCAAATTGAGTACCAAAAATAGTGAGAAATGGGGATTTGCGATCAAGCATCACTTGCCAAAATTAACTCTTTGCATCCAAAATAGAAAATACAGTGGCATTCGACATTAGAGATACAATTTCCTCAACTGTGCGCATTGGATGATATGGTCTTTTTAATACTTTGTTCAAATCTCTAGGATCAATACATATTTTGATTTCATCTGAGCCTTTCTTGTGGGCGGCCACCATAGACGACACCCATTCAGTTGGTTCTGTGACTGGACAAATCACATCTTGTTGTACCATCTTGTCCAACTGAGCTTTGATTTTATCTTGCATTGCAAATGGCACTCTTCTTGCTGGTGTGACTACTGGAGTGGCCTCTGGGTCTAACTTCGTGGAATACACAACTGGAAGTTTGCCCAACTTGTCATCAAAAACGTTAGCGTACTTTGAGAAAATGGCTTCAGAAAAACTTAAACTTGGAACTGCACTCACATGATGAACCCCTTTAGCAAAAGAAAGCAGATTCATTGTCAAACTGTCTTTGAGACCTAGTAAAGACTGCACTGGTCTTCGCACTATGTAGAATAACAAGTTGTAACAGTACTCAGCTAAACAACATGAAAGTATTACTGAACCTTCGGTTTGAATTTCTTCACCTCCATACACAACAAGTCTCACACTGCTGGTTACATTGAGTTGTTCATTAGTTTTTACATTTGCAACTGTGTCTGCTGATATAACATTACACTCTGATCCAGTGTCTACTTTGAAGTCTGCAGATTTTCCATTGATCTGGACCGTACAAAAAACTTCACTCCTTGTTAATAAGTTTACTGGATCAACCCTTTCTCCAAGTACTGATACACCATCCACATAGAAAGCTGACTGTTTCAGCTCTACTTGATCAACTTGCTTTTTTGTGTGACCTTTCTTTACAGCTGAGTGAGGCTTAATTGATTTGCAAAACTTTTGGAAATAGTTCCATTTTTTACACTTGTTGCATTGCTGACCAAATGCTAAATACTTCTTTCTTTTAGATTCATGATTTGCACCAGAATTGTGACAGCTAACAATAAAGCTAGACTTGGGTTTTGGCTGACTCACGTTTGTGTTACACTGAGCTGGCAGTGGAGCTTGCACTTTTTCTGGAACTTTCTGGAAAGCTTAGAACCTTCTTTGGAAACCCTGTGGCTGCCCCTTTCTTAGGCCTGTTTTTGTTTACCACATGTTTCATACTATCTATGGAGCTCACCAAACTCATGCTTTTGTCACTTATAAGCATATTAGTATGTATTTCTGTCACCTCATTAATCTGACAAATCTCTATTGCTTTACCTAATGTCAAATCAGTGTCACAAAGTTAAATATTTTTCACTGCAGCACTATTAATACCACACACAAGTCTGTCCTTTATTAGCTCATCTCTAAAAACACCAAGCAGACACGTTTTAGCTTTGTTTCTCAAGTCAGTTATATAAGCTGCAAACATTTCCCCTAGTTTCTGATTCCTTGTGTAAAACAAATGCCTCTCTAATGTAATGTTCATCTGGAGGTTACACATCTCTCTGAACTTGCGTTTCAAACACTCGGGGTCTTCCCTTAATTCAGCTTACACAACAATATGGCAGTCTGCACTGTCACCTTCATACACTACTGGTGCATACACAAATGAACGTTCTCTTTCTATGGCCTCAGATCCTGCAAGATTTAGCAAAATGAATGCCCTGGTACGTGCATCTCTATCTGCATAACCTGCTTGTATGAAAATATCATACTCTTGTTCAAATATTCTCGAGTTCTCTGCAATATTCTGATCAAATACAAGTGGTTGAGGTTTTCAAAATCTGTCTGCCATATTAACACATTCCAGCAAAGAGTCTTGCAATTAAGCACAAATATATGCTCACACACGTGCATAAGTAATTGGCATAAACACGGTTTGCTCAATGCTTTTGCATTTTGTAGTTGTACTCTCTCTCTTTAAGCTTATCTGAATTATGTGAATGAAAAATCTCATAGTACTCTCGAATAACTGAACTTTGTGAAATAAACTTCTCGGGCTTCTCGATGCTCTATTGCACTTTGAAAAATAGCTTTTTAGATTTCTCGATGCTTTACTGTACTTTGCGAAATAGCTTTGTAAATTTCTTGATGCCTTATGAAATTTTATGGAATAACATTTTGAATTTTTCAATACTTTATGGAGCATTGTGGAACAATTTCTTGGACTTTTCAACACTTTATGAAATCTTCGATTGGTAAAGGCAAAAATGCTAGTCATTTATCATCACTCGTCATGCTTGCAGAATCGGTAAAGGTAGAAATGCCAAAGTCATGCACTCTTGGAATTGGTAAAGGCAGAAATGCTAAAATAGTCGCTTGGGACTTTGTCAATGAAGGCAGGCATGCTACAGTCATACACCACTACTTGTTAAAGTTGCCTCTTTAAGAAACATTCAAGAACTTTACAGTGCAACTGAGCCACTCATAAGCACTATAATACTCTTGTAATCTTTTGTAAAAATGCCTTTTATCAATTCAAGAAACATTTCAAGCAACTGTACAATGTGAATAAACTAAACTTCTGTTGCCCAAATTCAATCTCTTTTGAAGTATTTGCACTTTGCAAACAACCACATGAAGTACACTGAAATGTCTTCAAAATGGCAGTACCTTGCTAAGAAACTCCTTACAGTACAAGAAACACTTTGCAATGGTGGCACTTTGCAAATAGACACACCCAGCACAATAATAATTATGCCCTGACTGGATTTTATGAGATAGTTGTACTTTGCACACAATGAACTCTTTGAAATACATGCACATTAATAAGCACACACTTTAAGGACTTTTACACATTCTGAGATACTTTGAATAACTTAAATTGCGCCCTTGATACAGTACAAAGTCATAGTTATGGCCAAATGTTGCACTTGCCCAAATACAAGCAGTTGCCTTGCTTTATCTTTGCTTACTGTGGCCTTTTCTTTTTTCTTATTATATTTTTGTTGCTCGTTTAAGCCCTTGTGCATGTTCAACATGCTTTGCATGTGCTCACTTTACTCTAAACATGCCCAATTCTGCCTTAAACACACTCATTCTGCCTTAAACATGCTTATTTTCACACTAGAGTCAATTGTTTTGTCAAATACTTTTATCTTAAACATTTTCCTTAGTTAACAAACTTTTTTGTACTTTTCACTTGCCTGGTAATGCGCTTTGTGCCCTTGTAATGCCCTTTTTTTGCTTCTTTCCGCATTGAGTAAATAATTATTTTTATTTTCCTTTACTTTTAACTCTTTCTGGCTGTGTCGGTACTGTTTTCTCTCAGTTTTACATTCTCTGTTATCTTTACATCTCATGACTCTGAATGTTCTTCTCTTTTTCCATCCTTATTCTGACACCATGTCACTTTCGTGTCGGTACACAAATAAACAAGTCTTCATGGGTTCTGTTTAAGCAGTTTTATTCTGTACAAACACATCACTATAGAGGCTTATTGACTATGGCTTAAGTAACTTATATACAAACTAACTACCGCGATCACACATGCTCATTCACTGGCTGCTTCTACAAAATGGCAGTAGGGATTGCACGTGTCTGGAATTTATAGATGTATGCACAGCCTTGCATGCTTCTTAAAGACATAGCACACACACACGTTATACTCTGATCTACAGTCAACTTACATTTTGTGGGCATGGCAGGATACTGGGATACCTGGAAAACACCTACACAGGTGTGATGAGAATATATATACAAACTCCACTCCAACAGGGAATGAAGATGCAGAGAGAATGCTGGATCCCAGAGCTGTAATGCCTGCACTACCATGTTCTCCAGGCTAACAGACAGATTTATGTCCATCTTCAGTGTGGTCAGCCTGAGAGGGGGTCTGCATCCCTTTCCTTCCACGGTGGAGGGCTCCACATACACAGCTGTCCTGAAGTTGCATTGCAAACAGAAATCCACCTGCTGGACTTTTACAAATGTATTAATTCAATATTTTCTTATAGTTTTTTAAGGTCACTGTTTTCTCTCCCTCCCTCCCTTTCTCCCTCTATACATTGCAAAACAATTCTGCACCCTCCCTCAGTTGCTTCTTCATGAAAATGTACCACAAAAAGAGAAAACAGTATTTAATGGATGCTTGGTGAAATCAAATTACTGAATCAACACTGTTTATAGTAATTAATGTGTATTAGTGGTGTAGTTCTTCCTTGAAAACATTATCATAAGTGATTTTGTTTTTTGTAGCAGTTTACTGATAAAAATCACAATCAGGATCTCTCCCTGAAATGCTGCTAGGTGGTGTTCATTTTTACACAAAAAGCTAACTATACTTGTTAGATCTCATTCTAGTAATTAGGAAAAAATGCAGCCTAATTAGTCTGCACAGGTATCTACTGAGGTAAACATACATGACAGGTGTGTTTTGTACTGAATATATCAGGTACCAAGCAACACTAAACAAGTCAGCAGTGAGGCATCAGTCTAGAAATTCAATATGCAGGTTAGCACAGGTGGTAACAACTGTCCTGCCTGAGAACAGGTGAAGCTTCTTTAAACAAACTTAGCATTAAATGTATTTTCTTTTGACTGCAGTTCATAATGGCTGTAGTTATTTTTGAATGCTTGTAGTTCTTGAGACAAATACTAGCCAAACATGACTTTACTCAACACTGTCTATAAATGTCTCATTTTTTAACTTAGTATATCCTGGAACACATATTGTGATCAAGGGCACACCATTCATTGCTTAAATGGTTTCCATCTATGTCAGTGTGAATATCTCCCCTTTATTGCATATAAGTTAAAAAAGAACAATGGATGTTTTACTTTTCAGTGCACCAAAGGGATTTCTGTGAAGGAAGATAACTGAAAGATATCCTTTTATATAGTTTATGTGGATAAAACTCCACAGTAAAACATATGGATTGTAGCTTTGTGCTAAAAACAAACAATAAAGCTGAAAGGAAATTTCTGCACACACACACACACACACACACACACACACAAGAACACATATGTATAAACACACAGACACACACATACACACTCGTGCATTCACACACACACACACACACACACACACACACACACACACACACACACACACACACACACACATAAACATGCACACATACACAAAACACACACTCCTGCACTCTCACAGGCACACAAATATGTACACACAAACATATACAAACAGATAAACACATTACACCTCATATGTTATAGTACAGACACAGAATGCTGTTTAGACCAGACAATTCTGTCTAGAATTCCACCACTGCAAATATTTTTTATTTTGCAAAGAAGTAGCCAAAGAAAATGTTTAGGATTCAATGCATATCTGTTGCAATATAAGCACTAAGTTCAAAAAAGTGCCCTAGCATGTCTATAGTGAAATGTCTCACTCAGTTTATTTCATCTGGAAAGTCTGTTCAGACATCTGAAGTGCCACGTATGTTTAGCAGCTTGAAATATTTGTGACCGGTTGCCCATTTTGCAGCACACACCCAAATCTCTTGTCGCTCCAGGAAAAGAGCAGGTATTTGCTTGCCACACCTGAAAAGGTAAAGGTTAAAGGGGCAACATTTAGAAGCTGTATGAAATTGCAGATGGAGTAATGTATGGAGGAGAAACAGAAGGATTATGAAACATTTTAAGTGCAAATGTCAGTGAGGCAGAGGAGAGCACAGACTAAAGTAACAATAACTCCAAAAATAATATAAAAGCATCAGAAGGTTATCTTTTGGTGGTTTATAAAAGCAGTAGCATTTGGAGAGGTATTGTACAGTTAAGGAATATGAGAACTAAAACACAAAAGTGTTGATATTTCCGTATGTAAAATTTAACAGACTGTATGTCTAAGACTGTACTTTTCTCAACTTAGAACTTTATATTTGCTTTTGTATATTTTCAGCGCAAGTATTGTTAAAGTCTTCTTGTTTACATACTTTTTGTTTGTGCAAAATTTTAATGTAAATGTTGTGGAGCTTTTCTCCCTGAGCCTCTGCTGAAAAAGGGCTATCAGCTCAGCCAGACAAACCCAGTCAACAAATGTAAAATAAATAAATAAATAAAAATGCTGGAAAACAGTATAGTGCAGTTCTTAAAAACACTGAACTGCAAACAAAAACACTGAGTACATATTGCTGAAGGCTGGGTCTGCTGAACTGCTACATTCTTGCCTTTAGCCAAAGTATGCATGACTAATAGGCTGTGAATAGAACAGACAGATGCTATGGACTACCTTCCAAAGTGTTCAGCTACAAACAACTGAGTGTTGGATTCCAAGCTCAGGACTGCTGCATTCATTCCTTTTAACCACACCTACACCACATAGCATTTCTTTAATCTCAGTATTTATCTGAAAACAAATGAGTGCATCATTCTGTGATAAAACTGCAAATAAAAAGTGCCATATATATATATATATATATATATATATATATATATATATATATATATATATATATATATATATATATTGAAGTCAAGACCTAAGGCAGCAAGGGATATATTAAAGAGGTTACATCAAAAGAATCACACACATTAACTGCATAACAAAAAGATTAGATCAGGGTGGAGTAGTACAGACAATACTCTGGATTTCAGTAAGATTTCAACAGTGATCTCAATAAAAGGGTAATAGACAAACCTGGACAAATAACAGTGAGCCAAAAGCTTTTGAAATGGAAAAAAACAAAAACAACGTTCACAAATAAATAGGAAAGAACATTTTTATTCAGAGTACATTTTTACAAAGAGAAGGTGAGTAGTTGAGTGATACAGTGTATCATCTCAGTTACAAATACATTTTTGACTGACAGTAGTGGGTAAAGCACTACTTTAGCTAACACCTAACAGCTAACGCCTTTAATTCTCTTTTTACTACCACTATACTAAAACTAGCTAATCACCAAAATCCAGATACTTCTAACTTGCCCAGACCAAGCTCTACTCCTCCCCCTTTTCACTTAGAACCTATACCTACCTCATATATCTCCTCCCTACTTCAAAAACTAAAACCTAACACCCCCTCAGCTGACCAACTACCAGCCAAATACCTCAAAATAGGAGCCAAAGCCATTGCCTACCCAATCTCTGTATTAATCAATAGAACCTTAAAAGAAGGCTTAATCCCATCAATCTGAAAAATCTCATATATTATTCCTCTTCACAAAGGTGGTGACTCTACTGAATTCTCTAACTTTTGTCCCATAGCTCTACTCTCCCCACTTGCTAAAATTATGGAGAAATGTATCCATAAACAACTTATTACCCACCTACTCCACCATCAGCTCCTAGCTAACTGTCAACACGGTTTTTGGCCATTTCATAGTACCACCACAGCCTTACTATCCTTTACTAACTGTATCAACAATAATCGTAACAATAATACTTTATCCTCTGCTTTCTTTGTAGACCTATCTAAAGCCTTCGACATGGTTAATCATCAACTTCTCCTCCACCTACTGAAGTCCCTCTCTTTCGACCATTCTGCCATGAACTGGTTCACATCCTATCTGGACAACCGAAAACAAGCCGTTCTCTGGCAAAACCATCTTTCTGACCTTCTTCCTACCTCTCTAGATGTCCCACAAGGCTCTATTTTAGGACCAGTACTGTTTTCCATCTTCATAAATGACCTTCATCTCTCCATTCCACAGTCTACCTGTATCCAGTACGCCGATGACTCTACTATCATTTGTTCTGCCTCATCGCAAACTGATCTTCATTCTCACACACAAAAAGCCTTCTCTACTATTGCAAAATGGTTCTCTAACCACTGTCTTCCCCTTAACCCTAAAAAAACCAAACTACTGCTCTTTACTCCATCTCATCTATCACCCCCTCTCCATTTTACACTTACATCTGATGATGATACCATTATCTCTCCTGACCCCACTACCAAACCTCTAGGAATTACTATTGACAATCAACTAAAGTTTGACTCGCAGATAAATTCTACAATTAAATCTACTAATAAAAAACTTGGAACCCTTTATCGCATTAAACCTTTCCTGACACCAGTAGCCAGAGCCACAACAGCTAGAACTCACTTAATCTCTACCCTGTTGTATGCTTCCCCCATATATACCAATCTTTCTAAACATAATCTTAACAATCTGACTAGATCATACAATAATATTGCTAGATTCGCGACCAACTCTCCTTATAGGACCCACCACTGTCAGAATCTAAAACAGCTAGGTTGGCTTGAATTTCCACTACTACTACAATTTAACCAACTTATAATCGCCCACAAAGCCCTTCACCAACCTAATAACACCCTAATTCTCTCTACCCTTATAAGACCTTATAATAACTTGAAGAATCTGTGCTCTGCCAACAAAATGTTGATACACACTTCCTTCTCAAATAACTTAGCAGGTAAATCCTTATTTTCGAACTCAGTGAGTAAAATATGGAATCAACTATCAAATGACCTGACTACCCTCACCTCTCTCCCACTATTTAAAACCAAACTAAAACTCTTTCTCTCCAGTCACTGGTTATCCTCTTGTAACAACCCTGACTAACCTTTTTTTTTTACTTACTACCTGACACTAACAAAAATTTTTATTTTCATATTTTCTACCATAAATCTCTCCTTCTGCTCATTTTATTATAACTAACCCTCCTCCTTAGACTTTGCACTCTCTTCCCTGAGAATTACTTTTGATCTATTATCCTATTAACCTTTTGTTTCTGTCTTATTCTTATTTTTGCTAACTCTAGAACTATTACTATATACAAATGTCATTGCCTAATTTTGTTTTCCTTGCATTGTCTCAATGGTGTTTTTAAAATGTCTATTGCTACAAATGTAAAATTCTAAATGTTATAGAATGTTTTTGTAAATTTTTATTATGCTGTGTAACTGGAGCTTTTCTCCCCGGGCCTCCACTGAAAATGGACATGTATTCAGTTGGACTAGCCCAGTCAACAAATGTAAAATAAAATAAAATAAATAAATAAATAAAATAAAGACACAAAGTTGCAAGTCAGCTGCATGGCACAAATATTTTCTTATTCTTCAGATTTTTTTATGCTTAGGGACTCTGAAAAGAACATTTACCACTCAGATTACAATGCCCAAGTAACCCCCTTGAAAACAGATATTAATTTCTGCTGAATCCTGCTCAGTAGAAAACTGTAGCACCTCTACTATTAACAAACATGAAAAACTCCTAATGTCAAGTCTTACTTTCAATAAACACTGACTAAAGACATGCCTATTATTTGTAGGTGCTGATTGCATTTCATTTCACTACTATTGTGATTGCTTTTCTGACAGCCTTATTACATACAAATGAAATAATTATCTCCCTTTTAGTTTAACTTATTGTTCCTCATCAAGTTCTATCACTGAAATAAATTCTTGTTCTGCTGATGTAGTGTTTATTTATTTATTTATTTGTCATTTGTTAACTGGGTTAGTCCAACTGAGCCAGTGGCCCTTTTTCAGTAGAGACCCAAGGAGAAAAGCTCCAGACAGTCATTACAAAGTTGCAAAAAAGAAAAACACCTGATGAAGTTTTATGCAAAAAAATGTGCTTTACATAAGCACATTAGAAATTTACAAAAGGCCTGAGAATGAGGTTTACATAAACATTACAATAATCTACATAACATGCAGTACAAAAGTTAGATTTTTTTTAATCAACATAAAGAGAAAGAGATGCAAATGAGATAGGGCACTTGTAATAGGTAGATGTTAAAAGTGTGAGAGGTGGTAAGGTAGGAGTTAAATGTGATCATTGTAGTAACAGGTGTTGGCATTTAGAAGAAAAGTTTAAGTTTCAATTTAAAGAGATTTATGTCAGAAATTATTCGGATGTTAAGGGGGAGTTTGTTCCATGCATGGGAAATACTATATTTGAAAAGTTTACCAATGTTTTAGCTTGGTATATAGGTGTCCAGAAGGAGCTGGTCAGAGCTGCGGAGAGTTCTGGGAGGAGTATAATGTGATATTAGTGAGGATAGAACAGGACAGGAAAGTGGTTTTAAGAGCAGAGTATGAGTCATTTGCAGCTGGGAGTGAAGCAGGTGCTGGGGGAAGTCAAGCCTCTGGAGTTGTTTTAGTGCATGGCAGTGAGGAGATTTGTAGGGCTGGTTACTAGCAAATCTTGCAGTACTATAGTATGATGGACAGAGTTTAGCCAAAAGGGTACACTGTAGATGTGAAAAGATGGGGGAGGCATAAAGTAGACACAGAAGCAGGAAGGCCTGAGCTAGTTTCTGCCTAGAGTCAGAGGCTAGTTATTTTTATGTCTGTAGAGTAGGCCGAACTTTTGATCGGTCTTTTTGATACACTGCTGAATATGGGTATCAAATTTTAATTGGTCATCGATAATAACAACAAGAATTTTATTATGTGGGTCAGGCTGTATGATGGTATTGTCGAGAGAAGAAATGGTGAAGGTTATTTTGAGGTTAGAGAGGGTTTTTGGAAAAAAAGAGTAGTAGCATTGTTTTTGGGGGATTTAGAATTGGTTGTTGGTTAGCCATTTTTCTACAGATAGAAAGCTATGCTGAGTAGTAGAGAGGAGGTTAGAGAAATTGTCAGAACAGGTAATAAGGGTAGAGTCATCTGCATATTGTGTCAGGGAGGATGCTGTACAGGAAGTATGCAGTTGGTTTATGGAAATATTAAAGTAGAGGGCCAAGAATCGAGGCACCCCAGTCTGGACTGGTAAGTAAGGGGAGCAGGTAGCCTTCCATCTTACTGATTTTTGTCTATTAGTGAGCTAGCTAGTGAACCATTTAATAGTAGAGGGAGATAAGTTGAGCTGTGGTAGTTTATTGAGAAGCTTGGAGTATGATACAGTATCGGATGCTTTAGAAAGATCAAGAAAGAGACAGTTATTAATAATAACTAATAATTATTATTAGTGTTATTAAGTTTCAGTAAGACTGTACTGCTGCACCTTGTTAGCTTTTGATGATCACTACCAGCAATATGTAAGATCAAACTGCAGTGTTGCTAATACAAATGCTGGGCAATTTTTATACTGTTGGCAGCTACTGATACCAGGTAGACAGAAATCAAACAGAGTTACTACCTCCATTACCACTTGCATTGTTTTATCATTCTCAATGTTTGCATTTCTGCTTGTTAGTGATTGCTGTATTGTTATGACATTTAAAGCTACTCCTCTATTGTTCTACATTACAGAGTATTACATTACACTATCTGATATATTTTTGCCTCTTGTGCTGATTGCTCTGCTGTTGCTACATTGTAAATATTTGCTTTACAGTTAATTGAAACTATTTGTTTACATTCTTCATAGCTATCACCCTGCAGTTACTGCTCCTGGAATCACTGGTAATAATATATTTGGCTCACTGCTGTTAATCTATATAAAGACCAAACTAACCTATTATTTCAGCTTTTAGGTTCATAGGATCATAAGAGGTTACTAGATAATGGCCCTAGACCCTTTACAAGCCTAGCTGTGTTATACCCATATTCCCTAATTGACCATGTTAGATGGTCTATATTTGCAGCGCGGGTCAATAATCAGCACCGACTGCCCCTGTCCATGAGGGACATAAGTGTCACTCTCACTGTGAATTTATGGTCTCCCATCCAGTTGTCCAAATTTTGCTTAAATTGGGTCATTGAGGAGTTTTTTTCCAGAGGAGTGGCAATCTCTGGGAGACATATCTGTCTCTCCAGGTTAGGCTCCCTGGAGAGAGTGAATCTTGTCCCATTTGACTTGTCTATGTGTAGCATTTCCACTAGAGCAGGGTCAGAGACTGCTCTGTAGGCCAGGTGTGAGGCGCATCTCAACAGTCTATAAGATACAGAGTACAGTGACAGCGCTTTCAGTCTATTCACATAGGTCATGTTTTGAAGGCCCTGTATTTTGTTGGTGAGAAACCTCTGTGGTCTCTCCAGCTGATGCATGTGTGTGATAAGGTACATACAGAAGGGAGCATTGTACTCTAGGGTCTATATTAGAAAATCGAAGTTTCAGGTCTTTGAATGTTCTAATATCGACACCTAGTAACCAAAAAACGGTAAGACTGAAAATTTAGAGCATCAAATTTTTTCCTAGGGAAAAAATGTCCTGTTCCAAAACACAAACACACCAAACACACAGCAAGCCACACACATACACCTAACATCTTACATCTAAACCTACACTAAACTGTACATACACCACTATCTACCCACTTACCTTAACCCAAACCCTAACCCTAAGGTCCATCACTATCGCACAGACACCTCACCTGCGCCCTAACCCTAACTAACCTATCCCACCCTAACCCTCACGTCCAAACATTCGCACACTTACCTGACCCACACCCTAACCCTAACTCACCTATCCCACCCTAACCCTCACATCCACACAATTGCGCACTTACCTGAACCCGACTGTAACTTTCCACCACAGAGCTGAAAATAGCGAAGCGACAATAACGGACAACTGAATTCTTTCCCTAGGAAAGAATTCGGTTATCTAAAAATTCACTATTTTCAACTTTTGGTTACTAGGTGTCAATATTAGAACATTCGAAGACCTGACACTTCTATGTTTTAATATAGACCCGTACTCTATTAGTAGTCTGATGAGGGTCAAGTACAGAGGAGTTAGAACATCCTTAGTCTTAGATACGATGCCCTTATTTATGAGGTGTGCAATGTAGAAAGCTTTCCTTACTACTATGAACACATAGTGAAAGAAGTTTAGGTTGCTATCAATCTGTGTTCCCAAATCTTGTGTGACATAGTTTGAGCTTAGCGGAGTACTGTCTATACTGTAATTTGCAGGGAATTCCTCTTTGCCAAAGGAGTAATAATGCACTTTTTTGCATTTAGTTTAAGTCTGTGGGTTTGGCACTGATCGTTTGTCTGCATTAGTCCCTTTCTGTAATATGTTAACGTCATTAGGGGACTCAGTGACTGCACCCAGTTTGCATTTGTCAGCGAACTTGGTAAGCCACAGGCTATTTTCACCTGGAATTCTGAGAAATAGATTCCAAACAGTAGAGGTCCCAGCACAGATCCTTGTGGTAAACCCTCGTAACTGGTCTACTGGTAGAGGTGGAATCCCCAATTTTGACTGTATGCATTCTGTCGGTGAGCCAGTAGGTTACCCATCTAGTAATATATGGGTTAATCCCCAGCTGGGACAGTTTCTCAATGATACCTGAGTGAGGAATTGTGTCAAAAGCCATGGCTAAATCAAGATAAGGAGTATGTACTGTTTTGCCTTCATCCAGGGCTTTGGTGACATTCTCAAAGAAGTCCACCTAGTTTAATAAACAGGATCTACCCTTAATGAAGCCAAATTTGGTTGGGTCAAGAGTTTTAAGGTCGTCTATGTCTTTGTTAGTAAGGTCCATGATGATTCCTTCCATGGCCTTGCAGGTAAGGCTGGTTAGACCTATGGTTCTATAGTTTCCAGGGTTGATAGATGGACCCACTTTGTGCAAGGGAATTACTTTTGCTGCTTTCCACTCTGTGGAACAAAGCCAGTGCTTAGGCTGTGGTTAAATCGAGTGCCAAGTGGTTCAGCTAGATCCTGTTTTAGGCTGTTTAGTAAGCAGCCTGGGATGTTATCTTGTCCCATATAGGCTTTTTTTTTTTTTTGGCCATGGAAAGTGCAGTTATGACCTGCTCTTTGGTGATACTAGGTATAGGACTGATGGGCGGTATGCTTTAGGGTATGGCAGGTGAGGACAGGGGGTGAAGTTTATGCCAAATCTGTCAGCTATCAGGTTGGCAATTTCCTCGGGTTCAGTATGAGTGGTACTATCCACTACTAGTTTGGCACAAAGCTGGGCCTTCCCTTTTATATTTCAGACATAGCTATAGAATGTCTTATGATTATCCTTAGCTAGGGATGCTAATTTAGCTTCATAATTAGTTTTGGAAGACTTTACAAGATATTTGATTTGCTTAATCAAGCTGTGGAGGATGTTCTTCCTCTGTTGAGTCAGTTCCCTCTTGTTCATTGACATCAGTTTCTTCCTCTTGTTATGTGATCTATTTACACTTGAGGTCCACCGGTGGCTTGTTTTTTTTGTGGTGACCTGGTTTTGAGTTTTTTCAGGTACAGTCGGGTTTATACTGAGCATTTGTGTACACATCTGCATTGGAGTCTTTGTTGGCTGTATTAACGGGAGGAGGGTTAGACTTTTTATACTATTGCTTAATAGGCTGTAGTTTGCTTTGGATAAATTTTTCATTATTTTAGCTCCAGCATGGGGGGGGGGTCTGATCATTACTTCAAATGAGACTCATTTATGATCAGACCTTAACAGGGATGGTAACACACTGGGAGTAGTGCAGTGACTCCCTCATGTTTGTGAGTACTAAGTCTATGATATTTGAGCCCGTTGTGGGGGTGTGGACTATCTGTTCCACAGCATTTGTACTGGCAAACTCCAAGAACCTCAGGGATGTACTTGTATATGTCTCCCAATCTATGGAAGGATAGTTGAAATCACCCATGACCAAGGTGTTTGACTGTATAGCAAGTGTCTTTATTTAGTCCAGGTAGGCAGTGTGTTTCTCTTGGCTCATGGTGAGGGTTTTACTTATGGTTAGTTGAACTCAGAGTAGCTCAAGACAGTCATATTGTTTAAGTAGTCTTGAGGTATATTTGTCCTTAATGAAGATGGATACACCTCCGCCCTTGGTTCACTCACGCTCATTTTGAGGTTTGAACATGTAGAAGGCATTGTAGCCTTGCACAGCCAGGATGCTCTCTGCAGTCTTGAACCATGTCTCAATGACTGCACAGACATCAGTATCTTTCAAGGTGAGGAGTGCTTTCAGGGAGTGCATTTTCCTATTTAGACTTCTAGCATTAAACAGCATAACCCTGAATTTGTCTCTAGTGGATTTTTTACATCAGATATTTTGTTGTTTGTGACATTGCCTAAAAAAGGCACTATGGAGGAGGCAAGTACCTTTGCCAGTAATGGAAAGCCAAGAGTCAACAGGTGAAGACCATCCCTGGCAAAGCAGTGTGGTTTGTCGATGATGTCTTCCTAGGCTGACAGATACTATCATCAAGATTATCTCTACTAAATATACTGCAGGAACAACCATCATATATTACTACCTGCTATACTTTTAATTGTATGTCTAAATCACTATGCTTATGTAAATATCTTATGCAATCATATGTTATTGTCTGCTATATTTTTATAACTGAATGTGTAAATATCTTATGTGTAGTATGTTAGCAATTGTTCTGGAGAGTTTCTCCCGGGGCCTCTGCTGAAAACAGACAGCTCTATCCAGTCGGACCTCCCCAGTAAACAAATGTAAAATAAAATAAATAATAAAAATAAATACTGGATCCCCCTGGATTTATACCAGAAGCTAAACCAATTGTTGAAGTCAATCTTTTTTTTTTATATTGAGGCATCATCTTGGGTGAAGGTAGAATACTGCTTAGGACTAGAGATGTACCCGCTTGGGACACATAATCTGAGAGTTCAGTCATGTCTCTCGTCATATAATCCAGGGAGGTATTTCTGAAGTCATTCACTCCAACATGAACTATGACATAGTCACACTGGTACTTGTTGTGCATAGACTTGAGTACGCATGTGATTTGACAGATCCTGGCACCTGACAGGCAGCTAACAGTGACCTTTTCCTTGTCCAGCCTGGTGAGGGGGACATCTGTGTGTCTCACTATGGAGTTGTCTATGACCAGGACATTTGGTTTTGAGGTGTATTACCTTAGTGGCTTATTAGTTTAGACATTAATGTGTGTGTTATTATATGTAGTGGATTCTATTGTTTCTATTGCATTACAGCAGGGGAGTTTTAAAGGGTTCCCTAACAGATATCAAGGGAAAATTGTCTTTCTAGATGTTTGCAACTATACACGGCAGTGCTAAATCCTATGGCACAGTGTACAGCTAAGTGCAAATGTGAGGCTTAAATCAAGTGACGTTAAATAGTTTTAACACAAACTAACCAATAGAAAAGGCCATAACTGAGCCATTCTGCACCAATCCCCAACTCCGATGGGTTCTGAGCTACACACGTCTGCCACAAGGTTAATGTGAGGCCCTCTTAATGTAAGATGGCTGGTTTTAGTGCTCAAGTGATACCAAACAGTCTAGATTCAGCAAGTCTGAATCTAGCATGTGCTAAATAAGGCAGCAGTATTACAAAGTTCAAAGTTCTTAGATACTTACTTGGTTGTTGAGTCATGAGAATCTTTACAAGGTTAGCTATACTTTTCCCTGAAGTTTGTAACCCTTATATTTTAAGTATGAGTCTCATGTCGCCCCCATCCACATGAGGGATCAGGGTGATAAACCATGGGTGAATGTGAAGTTCCCATCCACTCAGCCAGATTACATTTGAATAGTGTAACAAAGGTACTTTCCTTTATGTGGAGAGGAGGATCACTCCAAAGCAGTAGAATTTTCTGTCATACATAGCTCTCCCTCCAGCATATTCTGCTTATGTTGCAGGAGTGCTTTAGATCCCTTGAAGGGGTATTTATGTCCCCAGTTGAACTTGTGATTGTGCAGCAGATCGAACAGGATAATGTCTGTACATGAGGCAGAGATCATCCCTTTGTGGCCTGTAAGATACTGTGAAGAGGGACAAGCTTTTGCGAGGGTCTGCATGGTTTTTACGATTTAGGCCCTCCTGGCGATCGCACTTCTCATTGTTGCAGTTGATGCTTTTCTGGTTTTAACGGTTTTTGCAATGATATAGAAATTGAATGTATACCTCTGAGTTGCTGCACTTGCGACTGTTGGGTGAGAGAATCTGAATTAAATTTGCTAATTTTACTTGCTTTATTGTTCTTACATAATGTGTGTGTTTGTGTATGTGTGTGAATACTGCCGCTATAACCTGTCATGTCCAGTTAACAGTCCCATGTAACATTATTGTATCCTTTAGCCACATTCCATATTATCACAATTTGCCAATCCAGTCCACTATCCCTTTCTGTTTTATACAAAGAGTAAGTTATTAAGCTTTCTAGTTGTATTATACCATTTAATCAGCAATAGCCATTACACAATCTCATTCACTTTTTGTCCCGTTTCAACCTGCCTCGCAGCACTTGGAATTTTGAGGCAGCTTAGTAATTGCCTCATACTTACTGTGACCCATTATTGGTGTCTCACAATGATTCAATATGTGAGAGGTGTTTTTACTGAACTTGGGGGCTATGTCAACACCTCAAAGCACTTTCTGAAAGTACAACACAGGCAGGCACACACACACACACACACACACACACACACACACACACACACAAACACACACGTATGTACGCACACACACACACAGAAGCACAATCACACAAACACACGTGCACATGTATACACACAGAAGCACACTCACATGCATACACACACACACACACACACACACACACACACACACACACACACACACACACTCACACAAACACACACACACGTACACATGTATATACTGTGTGTGTATATATATATATATATATATATATATATATATATATATATATATATATATACACACACACACACACACACACACACACACCTGCAGCACAGAGGCCCTCCACAACACCAGCTTATGCTAACAATGTTATGAGAGAACTGCTTAAGCTTAAGGGGGTAGCATGGGAACCAGAAGTCAGATGACCAAATATATGTGATATCATTCTGTAATCTTGGACAAAAATTATATTTTAATACCAGATGAGACAGAAGCCTCAGATCACTCAATTTTTGGAACCTGAAAAGGAAATACCTCTCACCTACTTCATCTTGTTTTGTTCTAGTAAGTGAACCAGAGGACAGTAATTATTTAGATTATTAGATAACACTTCAGGGAGAGTGTTCAGAGACTGCTCTGCTCAACTGTTAACAGTACCTGTGGACATTTTCAACATATCTCTGTGCTAGGCCCAAGTACCTATGTGCTTCCAGAATACTACTATAATACCCCTACCAAAGAAATTGCATCCAGCCAGCCTAAATGACAAGCGTCCAGTTGCTCTAACCTCAACAGTGATGAAATGCTTTGAGCAGCTGATCAAGGACCACCTCTTTGCAAACCTACCAATATCACTAGACCGGCTTCGATTTGTCTACAGGGCCAGTCGCTGTACAACAGATGCCATCACATTTGCTCTTCATGAATCCCTGGCAAATCTTGACAACAAAAACTGTTATGTAAGGATGCTATTCATCGATTTTAGCTCTGCCTTTAACATGGTCATCCATAAACATCTGATTGAGAAGCTTGTCCAGCTGGGTGTTAACACTCACTTATGCAGCTGGATCCTGGACTTTTTCATTGATAAACCCCAAAAAGTATGAGTGGGCAACAACTCCTCAAGGAGCTTAATACTAATCATGAGAGTCCCTCAGAGATGTGTCCTGAGCCCTCTGCTGTTTACCTTACTAAATCATGATTGCATCACCAGACATAATTCAAACAAGATCATCAAGTTCACAGATGACACCACTGTAGTGTGTCTTATCTGGAGTGGAGAGGTGACAGTGGTTGTGGAACTATTAGAAATTGTATTGTACAACAATTTCTTTTTGTTTGGAGATGAATTTTACCTCCAAAAAATTGGAGTAGCTATGGGTTCCCCTTGTGCAGCCAGTATAGCGAACTCCGTTATGGCACATTGGGAATCAGAATATGTCTTTAATAACACAAGAATTAATGACTTGATCATTTATTATACAAGGTACCTGGACGATATATTCATCTTATTTAAAGGTGATGCTGAAACAAGTAGGTTTATAGTCCAAACCTTTAATGAATCAACTCAATTTTTACAATTTATGGCTAACTTTAATAGAGAAGTTATAGCATACTTGGACATACGGTTATCCAAGAACTTCGAACAAGGAGGTTATGTTGCCAGTATTTATAGGAAGAGCACCTTCTCCAACTCTTTCTTACATTTTTCCAGTTGTCATCCTCACTATCAGAAGCGTTCCGTAGTAAAAGGACAACTAGTGAGAGCAGCATGAATAGTTAGTATAGATCAGGATTTCATGGAGGAATATCAATTGTTGAAGTCCATGTTCCTCCATAGGGGGTACCCGTTAAAGTTACTGGATGAATTAATAACAGAGGTCCAGTACAAAAGAACTAACGGGACATATAAACCTCTATTAAGGGTTAAATTTAGCAATAAAGATACTGAATTACCAAACTATGTTATGGACGTCAATGAGAATATGACACGTAGGTATACTACAGACATCCAGAGTGAAACGAGTTTGATCACCACATTCAATGTATATAGTTATATATTTTTGGATATCATTAAGAAAAATTGGGGTCTATTTAGAACTAACCCCTTAATTTATGCAAAAATGGGGAACTCACCAAAGATAATATTTAGAAGGGGTAGGAACCTTATGGACTCATTAGAGCAACAGCGTAGGCCCCAGTTAAGACTTACGGGAATGTTTAAATGCCAGAACTGTAATCATTGCAAATTTGTTGATAATATACATTCGATGACAGTGAATGGTATTTGTATCAGACTGAAATCAAGATTTAACTGTAACATGAAAATTGTGGTCTATATAGCATTATGCCAAAACTGTCCTGCTTTTTATGTAGGGAAAACGAGGATGTATGAACATCAATACGTTATCATCAGGAATAAACAAGATAATGCTTTGGCGAATCACGTTCAGTCTAATACAGACCACAAATTTAAATTTGCAGTAATAAACCAGATAAATCCAGACATAAGGGGGTGGTCTAGCACCCCTATGCCTGGAAGAGTTGGAACTTTTTTGGCAAATTAGATTAAATGCTTATAACTTCCCTGGATTAAATGAAACATGCTCTATTAGTAGTATCCTGAAACTTAGGAGCCTTAGACGCTGATGGGTTGTTTATGTGTTTATTATGTTTTTATTCTATTTTTGGAATACTTACTGGTGGAAAACAAGAACAAAACCCAGTTGAATTATATAGTTACTATTTTTTTTTAAATCTGTTAAGTAGTGACTATTTATGACAATTCTTGGTTAGTGTAAATTTTTCATTTATTTGACTTTATTTAGTGTAAAGTCTAGGAATTTAATATGTTGTATTATAGCACAACATATATAATAGCTTTTCATTAGGGTACTAGCATTTTAGCATTATGTGTAGTTTTAATAACACATTGCTGTTGAATTACTTCAACAGTTTGTGAAAATATGAGGTAAATAGTTAATATGAATATTTTCAGTATTATATGTTATATATTTACATGTTTTATAGTCATATGTTTGCACATTCGTATTTTATGTTATTTAGTGGGATTCCTTTAAGAGGAACATTTTAGATTAAGGTACACACGATGTGAGCGATGATTGGTCTTGCCGTAATTGTTTTAATTATAGTAATTATTTAAATGTGTCAGGAGTTTTGAATTTTTAAATTGTTGTTCTGAAGAAGTTTGCTTAAGGAAGCAAACGAAAAGCGCTTCAACTCATTAAATCTTTTTGTATCCATCAGTTGATTTCGTGCTTTTGGCTGCCCCATTGCCTTTTTTTCTTGGAGTGGAGATGAGACTGCCTACAGAGATGAGGTGAACTTCCTCATTAACTTGTGCGATATTAATAACCTGGCTCTAAACATGAAAAAAACCAAGGAGTTACTAATGAACTTCAGAAAGAATCAGGACTCACATCACCCATTCATATTTAGAGGGAAAGCAGTGGAGAGGGTGAGAAGCACCACATTTCTGAGTGTGTATATTTCTGAGGACTTAGTATGGTCAACAAATACTAACTACATTGTGAAGAAATCCCATCAATGCCTGAAATTCATGTGGATACTGCAGAAAGCTAGTCTGCCTTCCTCTGCCCTCAAAACCATCTATAGGGATACCATTGAAAGCACCTTGACTATTAATCTCACAGTCTGGTTCGGGAACTGTAAAGCCTCAGACCAAAAGGACCTACAGAAGGTGATGAAGGTAGTGGAGAAGATCACTGGATTACCACTTCCAACTCTGTGGACCCTATACAAAGCATGATGTATTGGCAGAGCCAGCAAAATAATCAGAGACTATACTCACCCTGTACATGGACTGTTCTTCTGCTTATCTGCAGGAAGATGATTCTATAGTATGAATTGTAAGTCCTCCAGGTTTAGTAGAAACTACTTCCCACATGCTATCAGACTGTTGAACTCTACAACATATCAATAGCTGGTGACCAGAGCAATCCGAAGTACAGCTATCTTCTTGTGCAATACCTACATCAAGCTGCTTTAAAGTGTAATAAGCAGTAATTGAACATTATGTACAATATACTTGTGCTATTCAGTATATTCTGTATACTCTGTGCAATAACTGCTTTTGCACATGTACAATATTTGATGAAGGCTACTATCAGCGTTATAGAGCTATCTCAGATCTTGTCAGTCTTGTTTAGTATATGCATATGTCACTGTACTGTTATATGTCCTTGTTATTCTCTGTAGTGTATGCAATATATGCACTCAGAACCAAAGCAATGCAATTTCATGCAACTCGCACTATGTGTGGGTCTGAATGACAATAAAGTTTACTTTGACTTGACTTTGATCAGTCAGGAAAATATAGTGAGATTAGTTAAGTACTGTATTTTTGTATCTGTGTGAATCGATTCATCTGTGTTATTTTAATATTTCCTGCGACTGAAACTCTGGTGTTAATTTTAAATAGATATTTAGTATGTTCATGTTCTTTTATTATTTGTTATTAAATATATTTAAACTTGTAAAAATTTTACTTTTGCAATTTTAACATCATGCATTGTAATCATGCTGGGGCTGTATGCATTGGCTTTTTCAAAATTGTCACTGGTGGTTGGTGATCAGTCTCTATTTGGATAGGTCTGGCAAAAATATAATAACTGAACTTCGAACATGTGAACACTACTGCCAAAAGTTCTTTCTGTATTTGTGCACAATGCATCTCTGTTTGGGTTAAAGTTCTTGATGCATAAGCTACTGGTAAGCCTTCTTGAAGACATGCTGCACCAAGGCCGTACCGTGAAGCATCACAAGAAAGAGTTACAGGCTTGTGAACATCATAATATCTCAGTGTGGGTGGACTGGCAATTTTTCGCTTCAGAATACCAAATGCCCTTTGGTGTTGTTCTAACCAGGACCAGTTTACATTTTTGCATGTCAGCTCATGGAGCAGTGTAGAAAGCTCAATCAATTCTGGGATGAACTTTCCTAAATAGTTGTCCATACCTAGAAAACTTTAGAAAAAGATGTAACAGTCTCTGGAACTAGCATTTCAAGAATTGCTGCTTGCTTAGATGGATCAGGTTATAAGCCAGAACTGGTAAACAAATGACCCACAAAAGTAATTTCTTTCAGCTTGAATTTACATTTCTAAGGGTTCAGTTTAAGGTTTACTTCATGTGCACGGTATAGAACTTTCCTAAGATTTCTATCATGATCATCTTCACCATTGCCTCCAACAATAATGTTGTCTACTATAATAGCACATGGATAACCAGAAAAAAAAAGCTCCATCACACATTGAAAGACTTCACTGGCAGAATTGATTCCAAATGGAATTCTCAAAAATCTGTACCTACCAAATGGTGTAAAGAAGGCAGTTAACAATGAAGATGTGCAATCCAGCAAAATTTCCCACAAAGAGCTTTTTGCATCTATGACTGATAAACGAGTGGCATTTGACATGAGAGTAGCTACCTCTTCTACTGTACATATTACGTGATGTGGATGCTTAAGTACTTTATTTACGTCTCTTGGATCAATACATATTCGAATGTCATCAGAGCTTTTCTTATGAGCTATGAGCATGAAGAGTACCCATTCAGTCAATTCTTCTACTGAAGTAAGGACACCTAAATGCACCATTTTGTCTAGTTCTGCTTTTACTTTACTCTGCATTGCTACTGGAATCTTCCGTGCTGGTCTTACAACTGGGCTTACTTCATGGTTTAACTTCATGGAGTATGTGACTGGAAGTTTACCAAGCTCGTCTTTGAAAATATCACCATATCCACTAAAAATATTCTGTGTAAAACTATCATTGTTGTTCATACTTATATAGTAGACCTCTTTATTAAATGAAATCTGTCCCATTCTCAGACTGTCTTTGAGGCCTAACAGTGACTGCACATGTCTTTTGACTACGTAAAACTGCAAGTCATAACTGTTTCCAGCAGAATGCACCATCAGTATGAATCTCTTCACCACCATAAGCAACTAGTTTTGCACACTGCTGAATCAAGTTTCTCATCAGCTTTTACTCTAGCAAACATTTGTACTGATATAACATTGCACTTAGATCCAGTGTTAAGCTCTACAGGTTTCCCATTAATTTGTACAGTACAAAATATTTCACTCTTTGCTGACAATTGATAGTCTGCTGTATTAACTGTTTCATCGATCACAGAGACACCATCAATACAGAATGTTTGCTCACAGCTTCTTCAGGTATTCTCTTTTAATATAAGTTTGTTGCACTTTAGACTTGCAAAGCCTTTTGAAATGATTCCACTTTTTACATTTGTGACATTGCTGACCAAAAGCTAAGCACTTTTCCCATCCAGGTTCATGACTGCCTCCACAGTTGTAACAGTTAGCAAAGAGGTTGGCTACCACACCCTTCGGTTTATATTTCTTTTTCATCTTAACTTTCTGTTGTAGACTATCAACATTCACACTAGCAGACACTGCAAACATGCTTTTCTCATTTGTAAGCATATTTGTATGCTTTTCTGTCATCCCATATATTTGACAAATCTCTATGGTTTTGCTCAATGTTAATTCACTCAAAGCAAAATCTTTGTCACTGCATCATTATTAACACCACATATAAAACGGTCTTTTATCAGCTCATCTCTTACATCACCAAATCTGCATGTTTTTGCTTTATTTCTTAAGTCGGTAATATATGCTACAACGGTTTCACCAGGCTTTTGATTTCTTATGTAAAATTTGTGCCTTTCCATTGTAATATTCATTTGAGGGTTACACATTTCTCTAAATTTACATTTTAAGCACTCAGGGTCTTCCTGAGTTTCAGCCTGAATCACAATATAGTAGTTATCCCCCTCCACTGCATACACAGCAGGTGCATATACAAATGAATGTTCTCACTCAATGGCTTCTGAGCCAGCTAAACTGAGAAGTATAAATGCTTTCATACGTGTGTCTTTATCAGAAAATGCAGCCTGTATAAAAATATCATATTCTTGCTCAAACACTCGCCAATTCTCAGCAATATTATTATCAAACACCAGCAGTTCAGTTCTGCAAAATCCCTCTGCCATAACAACAAATTGCTTTTAAACATAAGTATTGACCTGGTACTTGTAATTATGCTCAATGCACAACAACCACTCCAAAATTGTTTTATTTTAACATTGAAAATACCTTGAACACTCCAGACACTTGAAAGTCTTAGTTATTGCAAAAAAGTCATACATACATTGCAAAAAAATTCGGACATTTTAGCCTTTTCGAACATTTTAAAAACTTCAGAGATTATTTCAAATACTTTGATCATTATGTCACTATTCTGGACATTTCGAATATCTCAGAAATTATTTTGAACACTTTAAATACTTTACCACATTTTGGCGACTGAAAATCATTTAAATGAGTTTAAGTACCTTCAAATAACAACTGACCTGTATGCGAGTTCACGCCTGTATATTACTCCACTTCTAACTGCGTGCCTCATGGTTTGTGAGCTGTTTCAACTTCGGATCCCATTCTGACACCATGTCTCATGTCTCGTGCATTCAAATGAGACACCAAGGCAAGAGATGGGTTTGAGTCATTTATTGAACTTTAACACATCAGTAACTATAGCTGAAACATATACTTTGAACTTCGTATGCTTACTGACTGACATGTTCCTGCTGACACACTCACATATGCATCACCATCTGAATGACTATACCAAATGGCACTGATCTCACACATGCGCAGTAACATATATGCACGTGCCTTCTGACTACACTAGCTGACTAGGTACAATATACACACTGATCTATAGGAGGGAGGATAGTGACCTGATGGATACAGGTAAGGTGTTCCAGGCCTTGGCAACCTTGTACAAGTACAGACAATGCCCAGCAGACTTGATAGGTTTCTACAAAGACAGGTGTTATTGGTCACTGGATCGCAATGACCAACTGGATACATAGCTATGTAGAATGTTTTTTACTGCTGGACAGGCAGATGGATGCTGGATAATTTTATAGGTAGTAAGAAGCTGTGTATATGTTAGTTGATGAGGCAACCAAATTAGGCTTTTAGTGCTATACAGTGGTAGGTTCTGAAAGAGGTATTTGCTGCAAATCTAGCAACTTTGTTACAGCATTGTTCAAGTTTTAATTTTTGTGAAGCTTGGAGGTTAGTAATGATAGGAGGACCATAAAGACGTGGGGGAGATAAGTAGTGGCAAGTGTTGTTTTAGTTGCATCGGTGAGAAAGTTTTTGCTGTGTAAAGCTTCCCTAGTTTTGATGAGTTTGCCTTATGCAATTTTGTATATGCAGGTTGAATGTAAAATTATCATCCGTTATCACCCCTAATAATTTGTTATAAGAAGTGACTTCAATGATTGTATTATCAAGAGAGAGGATTTCAAATTTTGTTTTTTCTTGAGAGAGGGATTTGAGGGAAAAAGTAGTAGTTTGGTCCATTCTGATTTGAGCATGAGTTGTGAGTTAAGCTTCCGGATTAATTTTTGGGAAGATGTACCATGTTGTCCGATGTGCAAAAGAGAGTGAAATCACCTGTGTGTTGTATTAGAGCGGCCTGTTGTGTGGATGTATAGAGGGTGCTGGTGAAAATGTATTGTATTAGAGCGGCCTGTTGTGTGGATGTATAGAGGGTGCTGGTGAAAATGAATTGCATTAGAGCGGCCTGTTGTGTGGTTATATAGAGGGTGCTGGTGAAAATGTATTGTATTAGAGCGGCCTGTTGTGTGGATGTATAGAGGGTGCTGGTGAAAATGTATTGTATTAGAGCGGCCTGTTGTGTGGATGTATAGAGGGGGTTGGTGAAAATGTATTGTATTAGAGCGGCCTGTTGTGTGGATGTATAGAGGGTGTTGGTGAAAATGTATTGTATTAGGGCAGCCTGTTGTGTGCATGTATAGAGGGTGCTGGTGAAAATGTATTGTATTAGAACGGCCTGTTGTGTGGATGTATAGAGGGTGTTGGTGAAAATGTATTGTATTAGAGAGGCCTGTTGTGTGGATGTATAGAGGGTGCTGGTGAAAATGTATTGTATTAGAGCGGCCTGTTGTGTGGATGTATAGAGGGTGCTGGTGAAAATGTATTGTATTAGAGTGGCCTGTTGTGTGGATGTATAGAGGGTGCTGGTGAAAATGTATTGTATTAGAGCGGCCTGTTGTGTGGTTGTATAGAGGGTGCTGGTGAAAATGTATTGTATTAGAGCGGCCTGTTGTGTGGTTGTATAGAGGGTGCTGGTGAAAATGTATTGTATTAGAATGGCCTGTTGTGTGGATATATAGAGGGTGCTGGTAAAAATGTATTGTATTAGGGCGGCCTGTTGTGTGGATATATAGAGGGTGCTGGTGAAAATGTATTGTATTAGGGCGGCCTGTTGTGCGGATGTATAGAGGGTGCTGGTAAAAATGTATTGTATTAGGGTGGCCTGTTGTGCGGATGTATAGTGGGTGCTGGTGAAAATGTATTGTATTAGAGCGGCCTGTTGTGCGGATGTATAGAGGGTGCTGGTGAAAATGTATTGTATTAGAGCGGCCTGATGTGTGGATGTATAGAGGGTGATAGTGACAATGTATTGTATTAGAGCGGCCTGTTGTGTGGATGTATAGAGGGTGATGGTGACAATGTATTGTATTAGAGCGGCCTGTTGTGTGGATGTATAGAGGGTGATGGTGACAATGTATTGTATTAGAGCAGCCTGTTGTGTGGATGTATAGAGGGTGATGGTGACAATGTATTGTATTAGAGCGGCCTGTTGTGTGGATGTATAGAGGGTGATGGTGACAATGTATTATATTAGAGCGGCCTGTTGTGTGGATGTATAGAGGGTGATGGTGACAATGTATTGTATTAGAGCGGCCTGTTGTGTGGATGTATAGAGGGTGATGGTGAAAATGTATTGTATTAGAGTGGCCTGTTGTGTGGATGTATAGAGGGTGATGGTGAAAATGTATTGTATTAGAGCGGCCTGTTGTGTGGATGTATAGAGGGTGCTGGTGAAAATGTATTGTATTAGAGCGGCCTGTTGTGTGGATGTATAGAGGTTGCTGGTGAAAATGTATTGTATTAGAGCGGCCTGCTGTGTGGATCTATAGAGGGTGCTGGTGAAAATGTATTGTATTAGAGCGGCCTGTTGTGTGGATGTATAGAGGGTGCTGGTGAAAACGTATTTTATTAGAGCAGCCTGTTGTGTGGATGTATAGAGGGTGCTGATGAAAATGTATTGTATTAGGGCAGCCTGTTGTGTGGATGTATAGAGGGTGCTGGTGAAAATGTATTGTATTAGGGCAGCCTGTTGTGTGGATGTATAGAGGGTGCTGGTGAAAATGTATTGTATTAGGGTGGCTTGTTGTGTGGATGTATAGAGGGTGTTGGTGAAAATGTATTGTATTAGAGTGGCCTGCTGTGTGGATGTATAGAGGGTGCTGGTGAAAATGTATTGTATTAGGGTGGCCTGTTGTGTGGATGTATAGAGGGTGTTGGTATAAATGTATTGTATTAGAGCGGCCTGTTGTGGTGATGTATAGAGCATGTTGGTGAAAATGTATTGTATAAAGGTGGCCTGTTGTGTGGATGTATAGAGGGTGCTGGTGAAAATGCATTGCATTAGAGCAGCCTGTTGTGTGGATGTATAGAGGGTGCTGGTGAAAATGTATTGTATTAGGGTGGCCTGTTGTGTGGATGTATAGAGGGTTTTGGTGAAATGTATTGTATTAGAGCGGCCTGTTGTGTGGATGTATAGAGGGTGTTGGTGAAAATGTATTGTATTAGAGTGGCCTGTTGTGTGGATGTATAGAGGGTGCTGGTGAAAATGTATTGTATTAGACTGGCCTGTTGTGTGGATGTATAGAGGGTTTTGGTGAAATGTATTGTATTAGAGCGGCCTGTTGTGTGGATGTATACAGGGTGTTGGGGAAAATGTATTGTATTAGAGTGGCCTGTTGTGTGGATGTATAGAGGGTGCTGGTGAAAATGTATTGTATTAGAGTGGCCTGTTGTGTGGATGTATAGAGGGTGCTGGTGAAAATGTATTGTATTAGAGTGGCCTGTTGTGTGGATGTATAGAGGGTGCTGGTGAAAATGTATTGTAGCGGTCTCTTGTGTGGATGTATAGAGGGTGCTGGTGAAAATGTATTGTGTTAGAGTGACCTGTTGTGTGGATGTATAGAGGGTGCTGGTGAAAATGTATTGCATTAGAGCGGTCTGTTATGTGGATGTATAGAGGGTGCTGGTGAAAATGTATTGCATTAGAGCGGCCTGTTGTGTGGATGTATAGAGGGTGCTGGTGAAAATGTATTGCATTAGAGCGGCCTGTTGTGTGGATGTATAGAGGGTGCTGGTGAAAATGTATTGCATTAGAGCGGCCTGTTGTGTGGATGTATTGAGGGTGCTGGTGAAAAAGTATTGTATTAGAGCGGCCTGTTGTGTGGATGTATAGAGGGTGCTGGTGAAAAAGTATTGTATTAGAGCGGCCTGTTGTGTGGATGTATAGAGGGTGTTGGTGAAAATGTATTGTATTAGAGCAGCCTGTTGTGTGGATGTATAGACGGTGTTGGTGAAAATGTATTGTATTAGAGCGGCCTGTTGTGTGGATGTATAGAGGGTGTTGGTGAAAATGTATTGTATTAGAGCGGCCTGTTGTGTGGATGTATAGAGGGTGTTGGTGAAAATGTATTGTATTAGAGCGGCCTGTTGTGTGGATGTATAGAGGGTGTTGGTGAAAATGTATTGTATTAGAGTGGCCTGTTGTGTGGATGTATAGAGGGTGTTGGTGAAAATGTATTGTATTAGAGCGGCCTGTTGTGTGGATGTATAGAGGGTGCTGGTGAAAATGTATTGTATTAGAGCGGCCTGTTGTGTGGATCTATAGAGGGTGTTGGTGAAAATGTATTGTATTAGAGCGGCCTGTTGTGTGGATCTATAGAGGGTGTTGGTGAAAATGTATTGTATTAGAGAGGCCTGTTGTGTGGATGTATAGAGGGTGTTGGTGTAAATGTATTGTATTAGAGCAGCCTGTTGTGTGGATGTATAGAGGGTGCTGGTGAAAATGTATTGTATTAGAGTGGCCTGTTGTGTGGATGTATAGAGGGTGCTGGTGAAAATGTATTGTATTAGAGTGGCCTGTTGTGTGGATGTATAGAGGGTGCTGGTGAAAATGTATTGTATTAGAGTGGCCTGTTGTGTGGATGTATAGAGGGTGCTGGTGAAAATGTATTGTATTAGAGTGGCCTGTTGTGTGGATGTATAGAGGGTGCTGTTGAAAATGTATTGTATTAGAGTGGCCTGTTGTGTGGTTATATAGAGGGTGCTGGTGAAAATGTATTGTATTAGAGCGGCCTGTTGTGTGGATGTATAGAGGGTGCTGGTGAAAATGTATTGTATTAGAGTGGCCTGTTGTGTGGTTATATAGAGGGTGCTGGTGAAAATGTATTGTATTAGAGTGGATTGTTGTGTGGATGTATAGAGGGTGTTGGTGGAAATGTATTGTATTAGAGCAGCCTGTTGTGTGGATGTATAGAGGGTGTTGGTGAAAATGTATTGTATTAGAGCGGCCTGTTGTGTGGATGTATAGAGGGTGCTGGTGAAAATGTATTGTATTAGATGACCTGTTGTGTGGATGTATAGAGGGTGCTGGTGAAAATGTATTGTATTAGAGTGGCCTGTTGTGTGGATGTATAGAGGGTGTTGGTGAAAATGTATTGTATTAGAGTGGCCTGTTGTGTGGATGTATAGAGGGTGCTGGTGAAAATGTATTGTATTAGAGCGGCCTGTTGTGTGGATGTATAGAGGGTGCTGGTTAAAATGTATTGTATTAGAGTGGCCTGTTGTGTGGATGTATAGAGGGTGCTGGTGAAAATGTTAAAGAGGAGGGGCCTAAGTAAGATAGCTCCTTGTGGTACACTGGTGGAGAATGGGTAGTGACTGGGATCCAAGGAGAGAGAGTGGAGTGCCATTTTACTGACATACATATTGGACAAGTAGCTTTTGAACCACAGAAAGTGGGCTGAGAGAAACCTAGTGAGGGCATTTGAAGTAGATGTTTGTAGTGACAAATGGTGTCAAAGGCTTTAGACAAATCTAGAAATAAGGAAGTGACTAATTTGCTGACATCTCTAGTTTTATTTATTTGTATCTATATAAGTTAGAAGGGCAGTGCTAGCACTATGGGAAGGATGGAAGCCATGCCGTGTAGGGATAAGAGTTCCTCCTGCAGGAGATATTGTTTTTTAATACATTTTTCAAGTATTTTGGCGAGGGGAGATAAGATTGCTGTAGGCTGAAAGTTATTAATGTCTGTTGAATGTCCTTTGTACAGAGGGATAATGTGTGACTTTTTCCAGGGGGAGGGAGGGAATGTGAGATTCCTGGATTGACTTATTTATAAGGATTAAGGCAGGATAAGCAATGCTATTGGCTGCTATTTTTAGGTACTTGCTTGGAAGGTCATCAGCTAAAGAGAACACAGTTTAAGTTTGTTTAAGAGTAGTTTAATATAGGATGTGGGCACAGTTTGAATGTAAAAGTGGATGTGGTGGTTTGTGGCTGTTGTTTGGGGTTGGGATTATATGCTGACGAATCCTTGTTTAGAGATGCTATACAATCTATAAAATCAGAGTTGAACCGTATTGCAGTTTCGAGGGTTGAGTTGTCAGGAGAGGAGTTTGGGTTGAATTTTTGGCCAGGATGTAAGATTTCTTTAATGGATGTCCAAAATTTTCTAGGATTGTATTTAGTATTCTTCTGAAAGTTATTATAGTAAAGCTTTTTTGTCTTCATTTATTAGCTTTTTAGTACAATTGTGAAGCATTCTGAAGTTTTGAAGACACTGAGATGTTTTATATTTTTGTAATTCTTTCCATGCTTTTTCTCTGTCCTGCATTAGCATTCTACTCTTTTTAATAGCCAGATTGCATTATTTGTTTTTAGTCTCTTCTTCAAGGAGGTGAGAGGCTATTTAGGATAGTTAGAAAAGATGTATTGAATTCATTTACAGCATCATCGAAGGGGAGGATTTTTAGGAAACTCCAGTTAATAGATGAGAGTGTAGTGATGAAGATTTCTTGGTATAACTTGGAAAGATTGCATGTTGTTTTATAAATATGCTGTTTAACTGGATGTACGAGATGTCTGGTCATATAGATTGGGAGCTGAACACTGAGAGAGTATGACATTGTACCTGTGATGAGGATTTCCTAGGGTGTGACACTAGGATCCAGTCTAATAGGGAATTTGATGTCTTGCTATAATGTGTGAGGCTATTAATTGTGTGAAACCATATAAATTCATGCTAGGTGTAGGGGAGTTAATGTCCAAGCAATTGACATTCACATCAGCTGGTAGTATTTTTTCTTGTGGAAATGTTATGGATATCCAATGTAGGATATCTTACAGTATAGCTGTATTGTCACCAGGAGAGATGTAAAGGACACTAATATATATTTGTTTATAATTGTTTAGATGTAAAGGACACTAATATATATTTGTTTATAATTGTTTATTTTGAGGAAAGCAATTAGAAGCTCTGCTGAAGTGAATTTTGGTATTGGTATTTTATTTATATATTTTATTTTTATTCACATTTCTTTACCAGAGTAGTACATTGATCAAAACTGACCAATTGCAGACACAGCCTGGGTGAAAAAATCAGTTTATAAAGCAATAGATAGTAAAATAGAATATGTAGACAGTAACATATTTATATATTGCCATGAGAACAAGTAAAGATAAGGAAATAATAACAGAAGTATTTGTAGTTAATAAAATGGTGCAGTTAAAGATATGCAAAAAATGTCATAAGATTTTGGTATTTATACTATTTGCAATACAGTCCACACGTGATTGAAATGGCAAAGTAAAGGGAGGTAAAAAGGAGAGTTCGGAAGTTGTGGTTAGGGGTAACATCCCCTTTGGGGAAGCAGGCACACTCTGCTTCTTTAAGTGGGTATATGTTACATTACGATCTGACGTTTGTGAGTAGTGCCTTAGGTTGTATGAGGAGGATACTTTTCAGAACGTTTGGCTGATGGATGGCAGATGTTTCTAGATTTAATAGATCATACAGCTGATCTCTTAGCAATAGCTCTGCACTTTGCTTTACGGAGAGACATTTGGCTTTGACAAGGGTGAGGCTGTGGTATTCTTGGCTGAGAAGACTTTCGTCACAATGGGGAAGGTGGTGTTTGTAATAATTTGCAGGACGGCGGTGTTTGTAATAATTTGCAGGACGGCGGTGTTGGTGTTTGTAATAATTTGCAGGACGGCGGTGTTTGTAATAATTTGCAGGACGGCGGTGTTTGTAATAATTTGCAGGACGGCGGTGTTTGTAATAATTTGCAGGACGGTGGTGTTTGTAATAATTTGCAGGACGGTGGTGTTTGTAATAATTTGCAGGACGGCGGTGTTTGTAATAATTTGCAGGACGGTGGTGTTTTTCTTGATGGAAGAGCAGTAACAGGGAGGGGATGCGAGACAAAGAATCATTTTTCTGTGACTGCTCCACCTGGGGAAACAGGTACGATTTTTTTTTACTCAGATATTGAGGGTTTTGATTATTTCACCCCTTGTTTCATCAATGTAGGTATGGAAGTGAAGTGTTTGATCATGCCAGATGCCAAGATACTTGAAGTAGATAGCTGATTTTGGAGTCATTTACATTTGTAATCGATAGGTTGCAAGGGGCCTGGGAAGCCTTTTGAGGTGTTCTAAACAACACGGCTTTATTTTACAGGGGATAAGTATTAACATGTGGTTAATTAGCCATTGGTGGAGTGAGTAGAGGTCTAACTGAAGTTCAGATTGAATGTGTGAACATGTATGATTTGATCTGTAGAAGACCATCTCTGTATTTCATAAGGAAGTTTGTTAGAATAGTAGAAGAAAAGGTGAAGCCATGTCGTACATCTTTATGGGGGGGAGCTGTATCAAAAAAAGATACATACATACATACATACAAATATTTCAAGCATGGGCATTAATGCCCTTCTAGCTTGCCAATATACCAAAACACTTGTTCTCATAATAACTGTCCATGCTGTTCTTAAAAATATCTAAACTAGTGCTTGCTTTAATGTAATTTGGTAGTCTGTTCCATGCATCAGCTGTTCTGTCAGAAAAACAATTAGTCCACTTCTCATTGCTATAGAATCTTCTACATAGGTTGTCTGATGATTCTGTAGTACTTTTTTATAACCCTAAACATTCCCAGAGGTAGTTGTCTCTAAATGCCCTATATACCTCAATAGGATCACCTATTAGATATCTATAAGACACACTGTACAAGTTCAGATATTTTAGGCTTTCATAATAACTTAAACTTTCACATCCATGGATGCACTTGGTATATTTCTGCTGTACTCTTTCCAGTTTATTCATGCTTGTTTTCTTATAAGGTTTCCGTATTTGTCATTCCATTCTCAAGTTTGGGTCTAATGTAACTAATAAATAATGGCTTCATCGTTTCCGATTTCCTAGACTTTATAAATCTTTTTATACAACCTATAGTTTTATAACCATCATTAACCAAAGGCTATGATTAGAAAAAACTCATAGCTGGATCTACTCATATACCCAGGTCCTTAAATGAGTCTGCAGTTTCAATCACTGTGTGCTGTATCAAATATTCACCTTTCATTTATGTCTCCCAAATCTCATATGCTTAGTTTTTGTCGTATTTATCAGCATATTATTCTCCTGTGCCTAAATGGTCAATTTAGTCAAGTTTATTTGCAGACATGCCTCATCTGTAACACATGTAATCAGTTTACCCAATTTCAAGTCATCTGCATACAGACTGTAGAACACCTCAGATGAAAAAGTTAGGTCTGAGAGATACGATCTAAACAAGTAAGGGCCTAGGACAGAGCCCTGTGGGACACTCTGACTGTAACCAAGGATTTCACCTATCCATTTGCTGCATGATACTTGCCATGTCCTATTTGTAAACCATGCAGCTATCCATCTTATAAAGAGTACATCAATTCCTACTTGTACTAATTTATCAATCAGTGTTTTGTGTATGACCCTGTCAAATACTGAAGTAAAATCTATATAAATTACATCACAGCACAATTTTTCATTCACAGCTGTTATATTGTTGTAGAACATCATGTTACAGGGGATAATAGATCTGTTTTCAGCATATTCATGCTGATATATGGTTTCAAGTCCCAACCTATCCAGTTCTGACAATAACTTATCCAATATTACATTCTCCATTATTTTTCCACAACATGAAAGTAGACTTAAGGGTCTATATGACTCTGAGTTTGTCCTACTCCCCTTTTACTTAAAGACAGGTTTAATAAGCACATGTCTCCAAGCTTGGGGAATCTCCTCATATTTATATGACCTAGTAAATAGATGTAATGGTACTATAAGTTCTTGCTGAAGTGTTCACAGGTCATTATTACTAATTCTATCTCCTCCTTGTGATTTGTTTAAATCCAGTTTGCGCAGTTCTTTTTCAATATAATCTAATTTGATTACAGTATCTGAGGTTACCTGGATGTCACTAGGACATCTATCATCCCTTTTGTGGAGACAAAGTGTTTTGCATAACATTTTGTAAATATATCTATAATCTGTTTTGTTGGAGAATAAATTTTAGAATCTGCACACACTTTATCAGTTTGTGTGTCGTTACTCCTTCCACAACTTATGTATCTATAAAAAGGTTTCCTATGAAAGTCATGGCTTAGTGGTAGGTCATACCGACTAGTGTTACCAAGGTCCTGGGTTCGAGACTGACAGTGGGAATTTATCCTCATATCATGCGTTCCGGCCCCAAAACCTGGAAAATACCAAGAAAGGAGGAGGGGTATCCATATTCATCAAGGACACCCACACCTCAAGATTGGTGGCATCGCACGATGCATCGGAAACCATCCAGGTGCAATTAACCATAGGCAAGACTGCTCTGCAATTTGTAGCATGTTACAGGCCACCCTCGCAAACTCAGGAATCTCATATGGCCTTCCTGAAAACACTGGAGGGGATAAATGTATCTCCGAACACCATCATACTAGGTGACTTCAACTACCCTAATATAGACTGGGAACACTACTCAAGCCCAAACACTCTAGCCCAAAAGTTCCTGGAATTCATAAACTCAAATGCCATGGAACAACTAGTCACCATCCCCACAAGAGGAGAGAACATACTTGATCTCATCATCACGAACATGGGAGCACGATGTTCAACGCCAGAAGTATACCCCTCACTGGTGAGATCTGATCACAAACTAATCTCGCTGGAGGTCCTCATCCGCCCCACCGAAATGAAAAAGACCACAGTAAAGAACTTCTCGAAAGCCGACTTCACACTTCTAAAGACTAGTGTGGTCTCCTTTAAGGCCCCTGAGTCGGTGGTTAACATTACTCAAACCACTGAATCACTTACAAATGCCTTCTACCAGCACCTGCAGGGCTGCATGGATCAGGCAATCCCAAGCAAAACAAAGACTCTTTGTACCAAAGGCAAGCGTCCAGTCTGGTGGACCCCAGCCATAAACAAACTCTACAACAAAAGGAGAAAGCTACTACAAGATAGAGCAAAATCCTTAAAAGGTAAGACACCGCTGATCACTATAAGTAAAAAGCTAAGAGCTCTCATAAAATCATCCAAAGCTAATTTTGAGAAAAAAATAGCTAAGGAATCTAAAGACAACCATAAGGCATTCTTCAGCTATGTCAGAAACTTAGGAGGAAACTCCCAGATATGCTCAGAATTAGTTCAAAATGATGTGAAGATTACTGATCCTACAGACATTGCCAACATACTGGCTGACAGGTTCAGTGCAAATTTCTCCCCCCCCTCCCCCCCAAAAGGAGAGATATCTATACCAAATGATTGTAACCCCCCAAACATCTCTAACGCTCAGGTGAGAACTGCTCTCTCCAAGGCAAAGAACACAGCATCCATGGGACCTGATGGTGTCCCCGGCTGTGTGCTCCATGAACTCAACGAGGAATTAAACCCACAGTTAGGACAGCTGTTTAATCTTAGTCTCACCTAGGGATACGTACCCAGGGAGTGGCGCACAGCGACTGTGGTCCCACTCCACAAAGGCGGTGCCTCCACCGACCCTGGAAATTACCATCCCATTAGCTTGACAAGCCTTATCTGCAAAGCCATGGAGAGGATCATAATGGATCTCATAAATAAAGACATAGGGAATTTGCAGACTTTAGATCCAACCCAGTTTGGCTTTGTCAAAGGCAGATCATACCTTTTAAACTTGGTTGACTTTTTCGAAACAGTCACCAAGGCCATTGACGAGGGAAAGGCAGTTCATACAGCCTACCTAGACCTGGCGAAGGCTTTCGATACAATACCTCACTCGGGTATCATTGAAAAACTCATCAACTTAAATGTAAACCCATACATTACAAGATGGGTTGCAAACTGGCTGAGTGACAGAACCCACAGGGTCAGAGTTGCTGGCGCCATGTCAGACTCAAAGCCTGTCACAAGTGGTGTCCCACAGGGCTCAGTCCTGGGCCCACTCTTGTTTGGCATCTACTTTTCTGAAGTACAAGCAAACACAGGAGGGTTATGGCTGACAAAGTTTGCAGATGACTGCAAACTGGGCGCCGTAGTTGAAAAAACATCCGACACAGATATCCTTCAGAAGGGTCTCACAGAAACGGATAACTGGTGCCAGAGCCATGGCCTTAAGTTAAATGCCAAGAAATGCATAGTCATACCCTTCGGGAAAAATAAGGTTACCCCTAGCTACCATATAGGTGGCAATCCCCTGAACACAGAAGAAGTTATTAGGGACCTGGGAACCCAGGTTGACAGTAGCCTTTCATTCGACACTCATATTGCTAAAGTAGTTAGGAAGACCTTCTACATTGCCCACCTTATCATGAAGGGATTCACATCCAGATCAAGGGAAGTCATAGTCTCCCTATACTCATCACTCATCAGACCAATGATCGAGTACAATGCCCCATTCGGAATGTATCTGACCTGACACTTGCAGCAGCTGGAGAGGCCACAAAAGTTCCTCACCAAAAGGATAAAGGGTCTCAAAATCTGACTTATGCTGCCCGACTGAAAGAACTCCAGTTATATTCAGTTGCTTACCGCTTGCTCAGAGGTGACCTATGCCTGACATACAAGGCCATGTCAAACCCAGATTTGATGAACATGCTTCATCTCAAAAAATCTAGATCCTCAGAGCCACAAGGCGGGAGACTTAAACCTCGACACGGTTATTAATAGGACGTGCTGGAGGGATAGATTCATCACCCAAAGACTCCCTATGCTGTGGAACAAAATCCCAGTTTATGTGAGGCAGAGCACCTCGCTGGCCTTGTTCAAGAGGAATCTTGACCAATGGATGGGAGATCACAGATACACCCCAGGGGTTACCTCAGTGTCACTGCTCGACAGAGGCACAGCTAAATAATGGGCATAGTTTCTCCAAACTAAAGGGGTGGTGCAAGCCACAAAACTATGGGCTAGGCTTATAAATGCCCTCGGGCAGATAGCCTAGTATGAACCTATGAACCTATTATGCTCAATATTGTTATATAAATTTTCTTCAAATTTTTCTAGATCTTGTCTCACACTATGCTTGATCTGTCTGGCTTGTTTATTTCAGTTTTCAAAGTGCTAGTTCGACCTCTCTTCCATTTCTTTTATTTTTTTTTTGTCTCTCACCCTAATCAAGTATCTTGTTCTTATAGAAATATATCCCCCTGACTTTGTATGCATAGATCCTGATGTTAAACATTCTTTTGATTTTTTGCACTCAAGCAATTTCTCTTTCAAAACTTTCTACATTCCATCTGCAGTTTTTCCACTGAACACATCAGTATAGTTAATTTTACATAGTGACTGTTTTGCTTCCATATAATCTGTAATTAATCTTCTGTACATTTGTTTAGATTTCAGTTTGGCAAAATTATCACCATTAGCAACAAATTCACCTTTATAATCCCATGATCATTGCACATCAATGGTAGTAAAACTTGACTTGAAGTAACAGTAATTTCTTTAGGAACACAAACAATGTCTAGTATGTTCCATTCCCTCTTAGCATATTTTACAATCTGAAGCAATTGTTGTTCCTGAATATACATTGTGAATAATTTCCTTACTAATGTTGTTGAATCAGTATTATTCCAGTCTGTTTCTGGTAAATTTAAGTCCCCAGCTAATATTATTTGTCCCTTCTATGTTTCATACAAGAAATATATGAATTCCTCTAGGTCATCTGCACTTGACTTTGGTGGTAGGATGACCATGTTCTGATTTTGAACTGCATATTTGTGAGAAAGTTTTTAAACCAGGGTGAGTGATCTACACCAATGCGATTTTCTGTAGGTTTACTGAGAAGAAGGCAGCGGCCAATGAGATACAATTATTTTCAGAGATCTATAAACAAAGCTCCTATAAGGCTACCTGTATCTGCATTTAGTAGAATATCATCAGTCAAGGACCAAAGGCTGTTTTGCTGCTTTGTCCAGGTCAAAAACAATATTGTTTTAGGTGTTGAGAAGATAGTGGCCTGGATTCACTAATCCTCCATGTAAGACTAAATAAGTCTTACTCGGAAATTGCAGTCTAAGAGTATGACGTCAGCGCATCGTGCATATTCATGAGGGCGCACTGACTCAACTCTAAGGCTAACACGGAGCGTGCACGAGTGCAGGGGGCATGTCAGACTGCCGAGCAGTCCAAATATCCACGCCCCTGCAAGTGCCTAAACTGCAAATGTCAACTGAAATGAGCGAGTCCGCTCAAATGTCTACATACCCAACACTACACTCCCCCACATTCTAAATCCCTGTACAAGTTTAAAATGTAAAGCTTTCCTTTTTTTTTTTATTATTCCCAATATAGCTGCCCGTATTTGCGCGTGTATGAGCGGGTTTGCCCATTGCTTAGCTGCAGTTAGCAGTAGACATTGAAGAAGATAATAAACTACTTATATGCAAATTAAGCCAAATAGCATAGTGGTAGAGCCTTCACACAAAGAGGAGGCATTCCCGGTTCAAGTCCCACCACTCCCCTTCCCATTTTCTGTAGAAAATCTGTGCATAAAAATAATTCCTGACATTTACCTTTTAAATTTTAGTAAAATGCATTGAACTATGTTAGTGAATGATATTATATATATATATATATATATATATATATATATATATATATATATATATATGAAGGTGGAATGGTCATGCATACTAATAAATGCATAAGTAACATATCTTAAGCAATGTGAAGCACTGCTAAGCAAAGTTTACTAGTATTAAGCACAGTTAAGTATAATTGCTCATAGCTTAGCACTGCTTTAAGTAGTGCAATGGCTTTGCGTGGAGCTGCACATCATGCCAACTAGCACAAACAAAACATGTTTGCGCAGAGCTGTGCACTGCGCTAACTAGCGCAACATCGTGCAAAGTTGAGCAAAGTCGGCTAAACATAGCCACACCTCCTAGCCGGTCTGGCCAGTAGTAAAATAAAAAGCAATGGCAGTCCTCGAACCCGGGATACTCTGCACCATAATCACAGTACTAAACCACTAAGCCATGACAGTTTTACATATGGATGCATTTCCAACACACTCATATATATCAATGGAAGTTTACCCATTGCTAAGCAGGTTTGCTTTTAGCTGAGATTTTTCAAAACTGGCCAATCACAAATAAGTGCGGGAAATGAGGCATATTTACGCTCCATAGGTGGGAATAATTGCCATAATTAGTTGTAGCTCCCATCTGCAGACAGTATGGCCGGTGTTGGAGAGGGCTCTCATTTTCGAGCGCAACAGTGGGGCATTGAGGAGTCAAAAGTAATGGTTTGGCTCCTCATCCATCATCATGATGAGGACTCCTGCAGGGCCAGTTTCAAGGCACTGAGTACAAAGTGGAAGCCTGGAACCATCTAGCACATGATCTCAC
Organism: Protopterus annectens; assembly: GCF_019279795.1. Taxonomy (NCBI): domain Eukaryota; kingdom Metazoa; phylum Chordata; order Ceratodontiformes; family Protopteridae; genus Protopterus; species Protopterus annectens. The sequence goes on along the minus strand of NC_056742.1, from coordinate 529,689,465 downwards.
CAGTGCCACAGGCGTCCCTCAGACTGGTGAGCAGGTCAGACACCACTACTCAGACCTGAAGAGATGCAAGGAGGACCGACTGAACCAGTGGATACAGGAGGCCTGTGAAATCCTATGCAGATAGGCTGCTAAGGCTGTGCCACCAGGCAGGTAAGTAATTATTCTGCATGTGTTGTCATATAAAAGAAGTGAGAGAGCCTAAAAAAGAGTGTTGTAACCCATTAATAAAGGTATAATAAGTGTTGAATAACTTCTTTGCATGTGCTGTTATATAAAATAAGTGAGACAGCATGAAAAGGTGTTGTAACCCATTAATGAAGGTATAATATGTCTTGAATACAAGTCTTCTGCATGCACTGATATATCAAATAAATAAGAGAGCCACTAGAAAAGTGTGTAATGTAATTAATAAAGGTATAATTCCTGGAGTGTTGTTGTACCCTTGCATTATAGAAATAGTACTGTTGTATTAAGTGCAGTCAACCCACACATGGGTAGGCACATATAAAGTGGATGAAAGGAGTGCCAGTAGCTGTTAAGCATATATACAGACCTCAACTGTCGGTTCATGGCTGGCATGTACAGATTAATATGGCACATGAGTAGATTGTTATTGTGTTCCCCAGAAATATCAGTGTGCTGTTAGAAATGTAGGGGGTTGTTAAAATATACCTGATAATGTCACCTGAACACATCCAGATATGTAGATATATAAATATAAATGAAAAATATAAATCTGTAGCAGTAACATCTGCATCCTGGACAGTTTGTATGTCAGATACAGGTCAGGTATATCAAGAAGTAGCAAAACCCATTTTACAATTTAACAGACATTGCCTAGTGTAATAATACATGTAGGGGATATATAACTGCAGTCAATAGAAATGTAGTGTAAACTATAAGTATATATAGGTTGTTAATGGAGGTATCTTTACACCCTACTGTATGTGCATAAACAATGCAATTCCACACCTCAATGGGTATGTCTAATCTCATAACATTTGTTGGGAAACATGTCCTATTGGTTTATAAATATCTCCATTTACTTTGATGCATGTGCCCTGTTCACATACCACAATCTTGGTGGCCTGTTGCCACCAATCAATTCTGCATGCTGTTGGAATGTCCACTGTTGTTCTATATATGCATGTGTTATGCTTGCTGTTCAACTGTTGGAACTCTGGTGTGTTGGGTGAATGGGAATACTACTGTATGCTGTTACAACTAAATTGGAATGCTGTTGGCTATTACTAACCGATATTGTCATTAAATCCTCCTAAACACAGAATGTGTGGGAAGACCAGTCCCAGCGGACCCACCTGTCCCGCCTCAGCTGGCGATGGCACCTGGCACCAGCAGGTCCGGTGCCCAGCCGGGACCTCATCCTCTGTTGGTCCTGTGCCACCTTCAGGTGGAAGCACTGCAGGGGATGGGGCTCGTCTCCCCTGTGCAAGCGTGGCCAGATGAGGGCCACCTATCACCCTCCGAATGGTCCAGGCTGTGGTGCATAGGGAGATCGAGCATTTAGTCGCTGATCCTCTACGCCAGCTTGAGGCAAGAGTGGCGTGACTCACAGGTGAGCCTGCCCCTCTTATGCAGCCCCCCCAGCACAGCCACCCTCTGGGCTGTGAAGGCACAGTGGTGACTGCCCATGGGTGGGGATCTCAGTTCCACTGTTGCCATGTGTGGGCTCATGGGCTTGCCATTTCCAAACATCCTTCCCCGTCAATGGTGTTCACCCACCCCATGTGTCATATTCCGCCCCTGTATGCATCTTGTTTGTCTTGTCTGTTTACCTCCCCAACCTACCTCCCCTACCCCACATTCCACTCTCACCTGAAAAAAAAAATGAGCAATCTGCTCCCACAAAAAAATTACGCCCCATACATAGCTGCCCATTTTGGACACGTCTGCTGGACACAAACTGAAATTTAATTGGCAGTACAACATACTTCATTGTCCTCACCCCTCTCTCAGTGGTGGAAGGTTTCAAATTTCCCTCCAAATTACTAGTATATGCACAGCTGTTGCTGTTAAAGAAATGGGCAGCTATGGACCTTCCCTACACCTGTCCTGCACATCCCTAGCTGTTTTCCCTACTGTCTTTCCCTCTTTGTGCCCCTTTTTCACCACTGTCCTATCTCCCCATTTTCTTTTCTTTCAAAGAAATGAGCGCGGGAGTTAGCGGGAGTAGGCACTTTTAAGCAGTAGTTAGTGGGTTTGCGTGAGTGTGCACTTAGCTAAGTATTGCTAAGCATTGCGCAAACCTGCTTACAACTGCTTAAAAGTGCCTTAGTCACCCTGCATGCGAGGGCCCTTGTTCTGCTCAGCAGCAAAATAAAACACCACTGTCAGTCTCGAACCCCGGACCTTGTACACACTAGACTGCATGAAGTACCACTAAGCCACAATAGCTATACAGCAGGTTGTTGCTGAAATATGTATATCATGCATCAGAATGAGTGAATGTAAAGGAAAGATAGGAATGCCATAACACAAAACTTATTATGTGGAACTTTACCAGCAGTTGTTGTGGAATTGCATTTCATGACTGTGATAAAAGAACCAGCCATTTTAGCAGTAAATAATGTTACAGCAGCACTTTACAACCCCCACACAGTATCATAGCAGGACAATCCCCACCCAAATGTACAAAATGCCTGTGTGTTCAAGGTCCAGCAAGGATGTAGGTAAGCATACTCAGTACTAGAATTGTCCAGTTTTCATGAGCATCCTGTGCTAATGTCAACAAAAAAAAACACAAACTGTGCAGAAGTGAGTACATTAATATCCACAGTATAGCAGTTCACAAACAGTTCATGTGCCAAATGAAAACATCTCAATAACTACGTATGTATGGCAGC
>NC_056742.1:529656601-529681601 GCF_019279795.1 Protopterus annectens | reverse complement strand
GGTTCTCGTCAGAGCACTGCTGCTCATCATGCCACTGGCAGACGTGCCACAGGTCTTACAACTTCATGCATGTTCCAGGCTGTCATGGAGGCACAGGCATGTATGGAACAGTACACCAGACAGGGACTAAGGGCACAGAGGGCACATACCACCATAATTGACAGTATCCATGACCTAGCAGGTGCCATCCATAATTACACTGAGGTCACTGATAGACGTTGGGGTGAGACATTACATGTCCTCCGGAATGTCCTGTCCATGTGTCAGGACAGTGCGGGACAGTTGAGTCATCGACGTGGACGTATGCCAGCAACATCAGCAGCTGGCAGTCGCCGCGGATGTCCCTCAAGTCACAGTTGCTCCCGTAGTGCCAGTACTAGCCCCAGCAATGTTGGGGGTGGGCTGTCCATAGACCGTCCTAGAATACCACATGCACGTGGCTCTGGACAGTCCCAGCAGGGACCTGGGTCCAGTGTACATCCATCTAGCTCTGGGGATAGTACCCAGTCTGGCTTAGTACGTGATAGTGTCAGTAGCACCCCTGCCAGGCACAGGTACCATATCCATGGCCAGAGACGGTGATCTGTAAAGCCTGGCAGGTACAGTCTGTAGCTGTCCCACAAATACCCGTATATGGCAACCACATGATGGAACTGTGTGCATGCAGACACACACACACATAAACAAGACACCTAGGGCTAACACATACCCGCACACATTACATCAACATTGGCCCATACCAGTACTCTTGGCCCTCACACACACACACACACACATACATGTTGATTGTATGGCTCACTGTAGGCCTCTGGCAAACCAACAACACACCCTGTGCATATAATGAAACCTGTGCCACCTCCTGTCATCTGTAACATTGATGCAGGAACAGACTACCATGGTGCTGATGCACAGGGTGACTTTATAGCAGTATAGCAATGTTAGCATGTTGTCAGCAGTAGAGTGTAATGATATGCTTGAAGGTGTAGCTGAGCAGGCATGATGCATTTAAGCTATGATTGTCAATGTAGTAATGTTTACACCAGGGTTAGTTCCAATAGTGTATTGTCCACCCACGTGCCACTTGGCTGATGTTTGTAGTATTGGCAGCATGTGTTAGAGAGTGGACAGTATGTGTGGGATGTGTGTGGCACAGATTTGCAGGTGTACATTTGTGAACATGGTGGAGGTGCACTGTCTGCATGTACGTGCATAGTGGACACATGGGCAGGGTGACATGCCCTGTATTACACAGTAACACTCCATAGTTTCTATTGGTGGCCAGTATGCATTGTACTGCACACATTTCGGAACTTGACTACACATGTGTGTATGACATGGTTTGACTCTGTGCTGTGGGTGATACTGTTACTATCTGTCATTGTTTTGCATTCTGGTAGTATACATAACTTCAACAGCCTGACCATAACCTATCGTTAGATGATGTCTTGACAACTGACACACAGATGTAGGACACACAGTAACATTTGGATCCTTCAGGTACTATACTATGCCAGTAACCAGTGGTATTCACCTGCACCCATTACTGAGACCACTCCTGTTTGGCATATAGCTCTCTTAGGTACAAGCAATCACAGTAGGGATATGTCCGCCCACATCTGGTAATGCATACTGTGGCCTATAATGCATTCTCCAGATGACACACACATCCTCCACAAGGGTATCACACAGACAGATCCCTGTTGTCAAACCCATGCTGTAAAGCTATAAGTCAACCAAAGCATAGTCATCCACCTTTACGGATCATAGTATCTCCACAGTACCACATAGGTAGTAGCCACCAACATGAAGAACAGGTACCGATGTGCACATGCAACCAAGTGGTATATCATCTCTCCTTTGATAATCACATTTCCAAAGGTATTTTTAAATCCCTCGGTGGATCACATAAGCAATAAGGGGTCTGCATGCATATCCACAAAGGTTGTTGTACACCTATAATGAATAGCTATCATTGACAGACTTTGCTGCATTTGAACAGGTCTAACATATACTTTGGCCATAAACCCTCACTCACACAATTCAATAAAAAACATAATGAGTGTGTGTGTGACACGGATGACCTAGGCCAGGGATCACTGCAGTGGCTGGCCTTGTCACAAGCATACAGATGTGACCTAAGGTCTGTGGAGCAGCAGCACAGTCTGGGAAAGATGACAGCTGTTGGAGAAAGCAGGGTTCCCACACATGCAATAATTGAGGTCACATGTACGTATATGTATTTGCCACACAGCTACCTCACATGTGCAATGCACATACTGTTGTCATACTGATATGTCATACAGTAGTAAAAGCAAAACCCACAACACATTGACCAACAGCATCACACACACACACACACACACACACACACACACACACACACACACACACACACACACACACACACACACACACACACACACACACACACACACACACACACACACACTCACCAAGTGCAGGATTCAAACCCCTACCTAACTACTTCATGATACTAGAGGAGTATGCATTAACATGACACCCTATACACATTACTGTGAGTTCTCTTTTCTACAGGTATATTTGTAGGATGGTGACATCATCAGACTTGACCAAGATTAGTATACCACTTTTAAGGTGTTTTACTACTCTCCAAAAGGGTTGCTCCTCTCCAAGGAGATAACACACACATACACACACACACACACACACACACACACACACACACACACACACACACACACACACACACACACACACACACACTTGTCAAGTGCAGGATTTAAACCCCTACCTAACTGGTTTATGATACTACAGGTGTATGCATTTACACAATGTGCTATACACATTACTGTGAGTTCTACTTTCCACAGGTATATTTGTAGGATGGTAACATCATTAGATTAGACAAAGCGGGTTACATTAGGTGACATTGGGTGGGCTACATAGAAGGAATGTCTAAACACTTTGGCCATGTGATTATCAAAAGAGAGTTTACTATCTAACTGTGTCCCCAGGGCCTTCATGACTTTCTCCATACATACTGGAGTACCACCTATGTGGTAATTTGTTTGCACTTTGTTTTAGCCAAAGGGGATGACTGCATTCTTTGGCATTCTGCTTGGGGCATTCCTTTGGACACCAGGTATCTGTCTCTGTGAGCCTCTTCTGGAGGATGTCAGCCATAGAGTCGATTATGGACCACAGTTAGCAGTCATCTGCAAACCTGTTCAGCCATACTCCTCCCATGCTTGCCTGTACCTCTGAGCAGTGTCTACTGAACAGGTGGGGTCCCAGGACCAAGACGTGTGGGATGCCATTTGTGACTGGCTTAGAGTCGGACATGGCACCTGCAACTTTGAACATGTGTGTTTTATCTGTGAGCCACTTGGCCACCCATCCTGTGACATAGCTGTTAATGTTGAAGCTGGTAAGCGTGTCCATGATGACAGAGTGGGGAATGGTGTAAAAAGTCCTTAGTGAGGTCCAGGTGGGCTGTGTGGACTACTTTCACCTCCATCTATGTCCTTGGTAACCGTTTGAAATAAGTCAACTATGTTTAGGAAGCAGGATCTGCCTTTAACAAGGCGAGGTTGTGTAGAGTCCAGTGTCTGGAGGTCCCCAATGTCTCTGTTTATGGGTTCCATGACAATTTGCTCAATAGCTTTGTAGACCAGGCTGAGTAGACATATAGTGCAATGGTTTCCAGGTTCTGTTGTGGCGCCCCCTTTGTGGAGCTGGATGACTGTTAGTGTATGCCATTCTTTGGGTACATAGCCTGTGGTATGATTGAGTCTGGGCAGTGAATGTAGGTGAGGGTGTAGTTCCTTTTGAGCCTAGTGTAAGACGCAGCCGGGGACACCATCCAGTCCCATTGATGCTGTGTTCTTTGCTTTGGAGAGGGCTGTCTTTACCTGTAGCCATGTTGTCTCCAGCCTGCAATTCACCTGCATGGCAGATGAATATTTTTAATAAAATGCCTATTTTTGGCTTTTATTTTTTTTTTTCTGGTTTTTAGAGTGCCACACGTTTGCACGGAGCTGCGCTATGCTTAAACATCGGAGATCGGGGGGAAAAAAAATTTATTATTTTGCAACAGATAAAAATGCCAATGGTCTTATATTTGGCCATTGGCATGCTTCCTCAACTGGATGCATCCTTTATTTGAAGCTGTCATAGCTCCGTTTTGCTATTTGCAGAACGGTACTCCATTACCAACGGAGTACATTTCTGCAAATAACACTACTTTTACTCGGACAGGTTGGTGTTTCCTGGATCACAAATTTACCTCATTTGCATAGCTTTCAATTTGCATATCATAACACTGTCCGTGCAAGGATAGTTTTAGAAGCTCTCATGCACGCCCCTGCTGGCTGTTCCTTGATCACTCGGCAGACATATTGGCTGTCTGGAGTCTTACTCTACTCTTAGACTCAGTGCAAGCCTTCGTGAATCCGGCCCAGTATTGTTGCATGTATTGAAGTAGATAAATGCATTAAATTTTTCAAGAACTTTTCAGTGATAGGATAGAGATAAAGCAGAAGTGAGAGGTGACAAATAATAAATGTAAAAAAAAATATTTATTATTTATTTACTGGCATTTGATTACTGGAAAAGTTTAACTGGGCAGTGCCCCTTTTTAATAAAGGCCCAAGGAGATAAATTCTATTATTCATACGTATAACATCAATTTCATGATTATATCATTTGCAGTCAGTTTCATTGATAACTAACAGCTACAAACTTTAAAAAGGGTATATGCAATACAACTACAGCAGTATGCATAGAATTTCAGGCTCTACATTAAAATGTTACTGAACAGACTTGTTAGAAGTCTGGGACAAAAGTAGATGAGAGAAAAAAATGAAGCACCACTAGAGAAAAGGAAGGTGGGCGGGAGACACAGGGAAGATGTCGGAGATGAGATAAGAAAGGAGAATATAATTATGATAATAATAGTGTTAGGTATTATACCACTGAGAAGAAAGGCTGAATCTCTACAGCTTTGTGTATGCCAAATTAAGCAAGGGTGGTGTAGGTGCAAAGCTATTTATCCATCAGGGATTGCTTTAACTAGTGTTTAAAATATTTCAGGCTGCAGAGTGTTCTTAGATGGAGTGGGATAGTATTTCAGCTATTAGCAATATACTGCAAGTGCAGGGAGTTATCTTACATTGTTGTTAGGCTTAGCTATAGGTGTGACTACTGAATAACCACCACAAAAAGGTACTACTAAAATGAAAAACCACGGAGTACCTATAAGTGCCCAAACACCTCCACATCCAGCAAGATTTTCTGTTCGCCAAATAACTATGGGAGCGACCTGCTCCACTGCACCAAAAGAAAGCAATTCCACAGCTCCAAATAAAAAATTAATACTTTATTGTCTATTGGTGTGGATAAGAAATGCCAGAAAAAATTTGCTAAATAGCAACATAGCGTTACTGCTTAACCACAAATGTGAACGAAAACATACAGCAAAGTAATTGTAACTGACATCCCATTAAACGGCAACTTCTGAAGTTTGGGCACTTATAGGTACTCTGTGGTTTTTCATTTTAGCTATAGGTGTGTACTAGGCTGATGGCCTTGGGGCCTTTACAAGCCTAGCCATAGGATTACCTGGCATAGTGCCATCCGACCTTAGTTCCCAGTGCCCCTGTTGAGTAGAGCCACTGGAGTTATCCCCGGGGTGAAATAATAAACAGCCCTTGCAGGTCTTGAACCCAGGACACTGCACACCATAGTCAAAGCAATTTACCAGTAAGCCATCTCAGATAGTGAGTAATGATTTGTCAGTGGAACACAGAGGTCTCTTGGGAGTATAAGGTTGAATGATTGAATGAAGGGGTGGGAATTCTTCAGGGCTGTGCAGTATTTTGAAGGTTGTAATTAACTGTGAGTGCAGTAGGGAACTATTTAGTTTCAGCACATTCAGATGTTTAAGAGAGAGGCAGTAATGAGATCTATGTTTCTGTAAACAATAAACATAAAAAAATGCATACATAAATATATACATACGTGCATTTGTCTTGCAACACTGGATGGTAGCAATGGCAGGCAGACAACATGAAATGCAGAGAGGGGTGATATATGCCCATGAAGTGGAGAGGAGACTGAATGGGCACATACAGAGGGTGACCAGTTAGTGATTGGAAAGGTTGAACAATTAACAAGGAATAGGGAATGGCACCTAATGGAGGGAACACACTAGGAATGGGATAGATTGGGGTCCTGGCATGGCTGGTTATCAGACTAGCCCAGGTGACAACAAACCCAGGTATCTTTCTCTTGGGTGGCCATTGTTGTTAGTCGATTTATTAATGTCTTTATTTGATTGTTTATTTAATATTTGTTAACCAAGTAGCTGGTCCAAGAAAACTTTTTCAACCATGACCTGAGCCCTTGGTGAGCACAACTTCAAAGATCACACAGTAGAACAAATTACAGTGAAAATACATATAGAAAAGGACAACACTATTGTGCATACTCAGTACAAGACAGAATACTATAGAGAAAGACCATATAGTAGTCCATATCACAGAATACAGTAAAATTACAGGTGGAACCTACCAATGAATAAATGTTAGAACACAATATCAATTAAAAAAAGTATGTTTTCTTTGACTATTGTATAGTCTTAGGGTGGGTATTGGCAAAACATTAATGGCCATGAAATTAAATTGCCCAGTAACTCCTGTGGTCTGTATGGTGTTAATAGTCATGACAGTAAATTGCCTTGTAACTCCTACAAATCCTATTTATGACTTGCGTTTACAAAATTTTGAAGAGATCTAGATAAGAAATTTTGAGGTTAGGAAAAAAATACCTCTTGGTGATTGGATAAGCACAGGTCAAGTACAAATACTTGAGGACCACTATTTTAAAGCCAAGGACTCAAGCATTATATACCTTGTAGAGACTGTCATTCACACTCAAACTCAAGCATGTCTTTGGGAAGCAGTTAGAGTGGGAGTGAGAAGAGGTGGGCATGTAGATTAGGTTAAGGGAATTTTAAGTTTAGAGAGCAGGAAGGGGAATTTTAGGGTTAGGGAGCAGGAATGGAGTCTTAGGCTTAGGGAGTGGGAGAAAAGTTTTAGGGTTAGGGGTGATTAGGGAATTTAGGTTTATGGGGGATTGGAATTTTAGGCTAGGGTAGCAAGGATCAGGTTTTTGAACTGAGTGGGAGTTTTAGGGTTACAGTTAGGGCTCTTGTATGGCTGTGCAGTTTTATAGGTTTGGGTGTTGGGTGTGCTAAGTAGTTACAGGATATTGGACTAGTGGGAGTTCGATCAGTTGCCTTTTGGAGGAAACAGCAACAAGCATTTTGTCAGCTACCAGCACGAGTATTTGTAGTAAACCTGACAAATGTTATATAGGACTGCGATTTTTTTGTGTTAGCTTAGGCATGGGATGCAGGTGTTATTTTCTTTTATTCTTTAATAATGTGCAGTTTTGATGTATCCATGCTTGCATTTGTGATGCCCCTGCACTGGCCCAGTAATCAAGGAGCCTCAATCCTCACCACTAGCACCAGTGAGAGACATACATATTGAGAGGGTGACAAGTACATACACAGTAAATTACAATTTCCCTTAATAGTACACAGAGATCAGAGTCAGTCTGGGGCTGTTTTCTCCCTATCTCTCCATATCCCCAATACAACTCCCCACTGGCACAGCTATAGGGTTAAGATCTCAGCTGAGTGGTCAAGCCAAAAACTCCAGTACCCTCTCTGTCCAACCAGTGCTTCATGTCCCTGCCCAAGTAGCTGACACACACACTTTAAGATTTGATTTATATATAAACACACACACACACACACACACACACACACACACACACAAACACACAAACACACAAACACACAAACACACACACACACACACACACACACACACACACACAAACACACACAAACACACACAAACACACACAAACACACACAAACACACACAAACACACACACACACACTCCTGGGAAAGGCTGGCAAAGGTTTACTAGCTAAGCCCCCTTCTGACCAGACTAAAAGGTAGTTATCACTGCCACCAACCAGCTATTTATCAACTACTATATGGCCCTTCCCAAAGGGTGACCAATCCTACTGTGTGATGTTACTATTATCCAAACAGTAAGTGTGACCAAGACTTTTAAGGCTATTTAGGAGTGGCCTGTACAGTGTCCCCAAATACATATGCAAGTACGCTAAGAACTTAAATATTTCTAAACAAACCAGACACAATCATAAGGATTAAATATATTTAATAATAAATAATAAAAGAACAAGACAATATTCAATAACTCAGCACAGTGACTACAGAGTTCAGAATCACAGGAAATATTTTAAAACAACATTGGAGGACAGTCCCTCATAAATACAGAAAACATCTAAACTAATCTTTACTATATTCCTGTCTATATCTTAGAGAGATTACTTTTCCATAGTTACTTACTATTAGCAAGGCAGAAGTGCTGAAGATGGGTGTTTCCAGGTCCAAAGACAAATACAAAATGCACAGTCTCTGAGAAAGTCCCCAAATTAATATCAAAACATTACTGCTGGATCAGCTGGATGACATCACTCTTTGTCTTTAAATCTGCCCTCCTCGCTGCTGCTGAGTCTGCTTGGCTGTGTGCGACAGCTCTGAACTATCCCCTCCACGACCCTGTGTCTTTGCCTGGGTTGTATCCCTCTAATTTCACTATTAGGGTGTTCCCCACAGAATACCCTTGGACTCGGTCAGGACATTGTCTTCTTCTACCACCCTCTACCACCAGAAAAAAGAGACTATCCCCTCCACGACCCTGTGTCTTTGCCTGGGTTGAATCCCTCTAATTTCACTATTAGGGTGTTCCCCACAGAATACCCTTGGACTCTGTCAGGACATTGTCTTCTTCTACCACCCTCTACCACCAGAAAAAAGAGACTATCCCCTCCACGACCCTGTGTCTTTGCCAGGGTTGTATCCCTCTAATTTCACTATTAGGGTGTTCCCCACAGAATACCCTTGGACTCGGTCAGGACATTGTCTTCTTCTACCACCCTCTACCACCAGAAAAAAGAGAGTATGTCTACCTAGTCATGCTATATTACGTCTTAACTAAATGTTCCTGCTAAACTTTCAGACTGCCACTAGCTAAGCAGCCAGCAGCTACCCCTCCTTACTCCTTCATTTCCCCTCAGTCTCCTCGGATGGCCACATAGGCTATCCTCTCTCCCCCTTCTAGTACAGCTCCACGCCTGGTAGCTCCCTTGTTTGCTTACTGCACTACTACTTTGTCCACTAGATGTTATACTTTTCTCATCCCTATTTGGGATATTAGTACTGACTTCTGCCTTACACTTTTATTCTCCCCTCCTTATACTAATCCTTTTCCTCCTTTACCTCTCTGTCTCATCCTCTCCCCCGAGGATACTTTCTCTTGCCTTGATTCCCCCTTCCTTCCCTGATACTTTTTCCACTCTCCTCTGGTCTACTTTGTGTTTTGCTCACACCCTTTCTCCTTGGGCTCCCTACTTGCTTCTCCTGTCTCCTTTGAGCCCAGGTCTGTACTCCTGTTTTACCCTTTTTCACATACTATTGTATTTACTAGGCCCCAATATCTGTATGCTTTATTACCCTTGTAATTACTCCTGTTCCACATCCTACCCACTTAGCCTCTTATCTCCTTCCCTAGCCTATTGTTCTCTTTACTGAACCTATTACTATTCTATCCCTTTTCAGCCAGATCTCTGCACCCCCCTTCCTTTCCGGTCTATACCTGCCTCCCTGCTATCTTCCCTCCCCCTCCCCCTCCCCCTTCTATTAATCTTCCTACTGCAGCCTTATTATCCTATCCTTTCTTCAGCCAGGTTTCTTCACTCCCCTCCTTTTCCGGTCTATACCTACCCCCTACTATCTCCGCCTCCTCCTCCCTAGGGACTTCCTGTGGAAGTTTTTAAAGACTGCCCATGTCCCAAAGGCGCCATCTTTAAATCTGCCCTCCTCGCTGCTGCTGAGTCTGCTTGGCTGTGTGCGACAGCTCTGAAGTAAGTTTTAAGCTGTATATTGCACTCCAGTTTTCAGGAATTGTATTGTAACATTTCTAGTAGTCGGTGTTTAACTGCTGTTTATGTTAAATGTGTTTAGCTTGTGCCATATTGCTGTAGTAACCTGCTATCTACCTATAACACTCCAAGTCAGGTGAAACTGATGATTATATGCTATTCCAGCTTATGTTCAGGTTAACGCGACTGTGTTTAGTATAGCCTTAGTTGAAGGACCGCTCTTTTACTGTCTGGATTTGTGCTATAGCGTGTGTACTTTTTCTAGTGTAGGACTGCTCTTTTACTGTCTGGATTTGTGCTATAGTGTGTGTACTCTTTCTAGTGTAAGCGAATGTGTTTAACACTTGGGTGGTACTGAATACATGGGACGGCTCTAGTACTGTTGTGTTCAGGTTGGTGGGAGTTGCGTTGATGTAGCCTCTGATATAAGACTACTCATCTACCTCTGATACTGATAGAACAGCGTGTTTACTATTACTAATCCAAACGCGAATGCGTTCAGCCTTAAGGTGGCACAAAATTGGTAGGATTGCAATAATATTGTTGGTGGACAGATTAACGAATCGTTTAGTATAGTCTTTCTTGTAATGCTACTCCACTACTGTCTGCATTGATTCTGTAGCACGTGGATCTTTGCTCAGCTATCTGGAATGCGTTTAGCTTTCAGGTAGCGCTACATAAGTGGGACCCCTCTGATACTGATACCGATACTGCTTAAGCTGGTATAGGAACCCTTTACATCTCACGCAAATGCTGGTTTTGTATGCTGTGCTGTTCCAACCTATGAGTACTTACAGGCTGTGCAAACGTGAATAATTTTAGATAGTTTGGCTAGCTTTTAAAGTGACTGCTCTTGAATTTATTGCTAACTTAGAAGTGAATGCGTTTAGTTATTAGGTTTGCCTTACATTGGGACTGCTCCTATCCTAGTCCTCACAACTATTGCTTTCACATATCATATTTCTGTATATGCAATAGCGTTCCGTATTATGACTTGCTATTTACAACATCTACACCTCCTAAAGAGACTGGAAAGTGTTTCAATTGAATTGTTTATGTTAACGTGAATGCGTTCACTGCATTACTCTGGTGTGTGTGGTGATTTGCTGTAACACTAGGCTCTATATATTATTAGCTATACAGTTATTTATTTGAAATGTACTTTTCACCATTAATATGTACATCCTAAAGAGTTATATCAACTATGTGTAACGTTGCTTTGCTTACCAGTTGCATAACCTGTCTTTTATTGCATTTTGACTCTGAATTGTAACCCTGTATGTTAATATTGTACTCTAACATTATCTTTGTGTCCTCTCTCCCTCCTCTAACAGCTATCCCCTCCACGACCCTGTGTCTTTGCCTGGGTTGTATCCCTCTAATTTCACTATTAGGGTGTTCCCCACAGAATACCCTTGGACTCTGTCAGGACATTGTCTTCTTCTACCACCCTCTACCACCAGAAAAGAGAGTATGTCTACCTAGTCATGCTATATTACGTTTTAACTAAATGTTCCTGCTAAACTTTCAGACTGCCACTAGCTAAGCAGCCAGCAGCTACCCCTCCTTACTCCTTCATTTCCCCTCACAGTCTCCTCGGATGGCCACATAGGCTATCCTCTCTCCCCCTTCTAGTACAGCTCCACGCCTGGTAGCTCCCTTGTTTGCTTACTGCACTACTACTTTGTCCACTAGATGTTATACTTTTCTCATCCCTATTTGGGATATTAGTACTGACTTCTGCCTTACACTTTTATTCTCCCCTCCTTATACTAATCCTTTTCCTCCTTTACCTCTCTGTCTCATCCTCTCCCCCGAGGATACTTTCTCTTGCCTTGATTCCCCTTCCTTCCCTGATACTTTTTCCACTCTCCTCTGGTCTACTTTGTGTGCCCCGCTCTGCTCCTCACCCTACCCCCATATCCCACCCACCCCCAGGGGTCCTACATTTATATTTCTACAAGCCACACCTCCTACTACTGCTATCCTATCCAATTCACAGTCTCACAAATTGTGTAACTTCCTTCACTTAGTCACACCTACATACCACTTTAACCAACCCACCACTATCTCACTAAAGTCCTATACCATTACAGCCCCTTCCACTCTACCCCTACTCCCACCACACACCCTCTACAACATATCAGAAACCCTACTTCACATACAACTATCTTATCATGTCTACAACTATCCTCCACTCACAACTTAAACTACCTATCACCTTCTTACTATTATTCCTTCTCATTACTACCTACTTCTTAACCTCCTATGAACACTCCTTAACTATTTCTCTCTCACTTCCCTCAAAACATACTAGTACGCCTACAACATACCTACCTTCATCCTATTTACCTACCTCATCACAAACCATATATCTACTTCCCAAATACCATAGACTATTTCATTGTAAACTACTAAAAACTAAATCAAAGAAAGTATTTGACACATCTCTAAAACACATATCCAAAAACTATGGTCTACTACTCCATCTACTTCAGGACGGTGACATACACCCCAATCCAGGCCCTCAACCTACAACTACTGAAACACACAGTCACCATATAAAAGCTCTCCTTCCTCCATCAACTATAACTACAAACATACTATCCTTGGCCCACCTAAATATCGCAGTATCTGTAATAAAGTTAGTCAAATACACGCCCTACTAGAAGTACACAACTTTGACATTCTATGCTTATCAGAAACCTGGCTAAAACCATCTATTAAAGATATTGAAATTACCCCACCTGGATATAACATTGTTAGACTTGATCGCACCTCCAAGAAAGGAGGTGGAGTAGCTATCCTATATAAATCTAACCTGAAGCTTACTCTTCTTGACCTTGCTCTTACCCAAAACAATAATGTCAAAATAATCTGCTCTAGAGTTCAAATTAATACTACTAAATCAATAAACATCATTTGTGCTTATCTGCCTCCAGGAAATAATATCCCCACATTAGAACAACTTCTTGAACAACTCTCAAATTACCTCCCTCAAGAAACACTACTCCTTGGAGACTTTAACATTGACTGGAAATCTTGTAACAATGCTAACCCTACTTCCCATTTAAACCTTTTGGTTTCAAACAACTAATTGATAGTGCCACTAGAATAAATAAAACAAGCAAAAAGAAACCACCTTAGACTGGGTTCTTACAAACTCCCCTCACAAAGCTACAAAACTGGCATCCTTCCTGATGACCTTAGCGATCACTCCCTCACATATGTCATTAGAGCTAAAACTCATCAAAACTTACCTACCTCACATAGAACACTATATTGAAAGAAACAATTTAATCCCCAAAGATTTCAAACAGAACTCTCACAATACAATTGGACCCTCTAAAGCACCTCTCTCTCAACAAAGCCGTAGAATATTTCAACTCAGCATTCCTTACAATCCTAAACCACCATGCCCCAAGTCGTACCATTAGAATAAAGACCAGAACAGCACCCTGGCTTACCTCTAATACTAAACAAAAGATCAGGCTTAAAAATAAATCTTGGAAGAAATGGCTCCTCTAGAAACCCAACAGACTATCAAACCTTTAGAGAGCTGAGAAACAAAACCAAAATGCTATTATTTCAGACAAAAGAACTACTATGTAGAACTTCAGCAATCCACAAAAAGAACCAAAAGGTTCTGGTCTACTATCAATCATCTACTTACCCCAGGTAAAATAGTAACACCTAACCCACAGAATCTAGACCCTGATAATCCCTCTTTAATAGCCAATAACTTCAATAGCTTCTTTACTACTTCCATACAAACACTAGCAAGCCATTTATCCCCTGATGCTTCCCAACTGATCTTAAGTAACACCAACAAAGTCATTCCTTCCCTTCAACTTCAACCCATACCCACCTCCTACATACAATCTCTCTTACAAAAACTTAAACCCACTACCCCCTCAGGAGATACGCTTCCTGCTGAATTCCTTCAGGTAGCAGCAAAAGCTATAGCCTACCCTGTTTCGATCCTAATAAACAGATCCATAAAAGAAAGTGATTTTCCCACAATCTGGAAGATATCACACATCATACCCTTACATAAAGGAGGCAAATCCACTGACCTCTCTAACTACCGCCCAATAGCACTATTATCTCCACTAGCTAAAATCATGGAAAAATGTATACACAAACAACTACTTAACCATCTCCTTCAAAATAACCTACTAGCAAACACTCAACATGGATTTAGACCCTCACATAGTACGACCACTGCACTACTTTCCTTTACTAACACAATAAACTGTAACCATAATAATAACAAACTAACTGCTTCTCTTTTCCTAGACCTGTCAAAAGCCTTCGACATGGTCAACCATAAACTTCTCCTACACATACTAAACTCACTTGCCTTGGATTTTTCCTCCTTAACCTGGTTCTCATCCTACCTTGAAAACCGACAACAAGCAGTACTCTGGAAAAATTCTCTATCTGCTCTACTACCTATCTCCTTAGGAGTACCTCAAGGATCAATATTAGGTCCACTCTTATTCTCTATCTTTATTAATGATCTTCAATCATCTATCCATAACACTACCTGCATACGATATGCAGATGATTCTACCATCATCTGTACAGCTCCCACCCAATCTGAACTCCAGTCACTCACACAATCTACCTTTTCAACCCGTTGAACAATGGTTCTCAAAAGATGTCTCCTTCTCAACTCCAAGAAAACAAAACTATTACTATTCTCACCTACCCACAAATCTCCTCAACTAAATTTTACTATTACTGCAGCTGACAATTCTCTTATCTCCCCAGACTCTACTACCAAACTGCTTGGTGTTACTATTGATAATAATCTTAACTATGATTGTCATATCAATAACACTATAAAAGCAGTAAATAAAAGATAGGTTCACTGTACAGAATAAAACCCTTCCTTACTCCAGAAGCACGGACCACCTTAGCTCAATCACATCTTATCTCCACCCTACTGTATGCTTCCTCTATTTACACCAATCTCTCTAAAGGTAACCTGAAAAAACTAACTACATCCTATCATAATATAGCCCGTTTTGCCACAGCATCCCAGTACAGAACTCACCACTGTAATAACTTAAAACAATTACAATGGTTAGAACTACCTAACAAGCTTATCTATCAACAACTCTTAATTACACATAACATTCTTTATCAACCAACAAAAACACCAGCTCTCAGTAACCTCCTTACTCCCTACAAAAACTTGAAACAGCTGTGATCTGCCGAAAAGATACAAGTCACCACAACTAGAATTACAAATTCAGCAGGCAACTGTCTATTTTCAAACTCCATAGGGAAAATATGGAATAACCTCCCCCAACACATTACCTCACTAGACTCCTTTCAACTTTTCAAAAACAACTTCTATTACATCTTAACAACTTCTGGCTCTGCTCCTGTACCAATCCAGACTAAATGACTTCTTCGCTCTTCAGCCATACCTCCCTACGTAAAAATCACTATCTTTCCCTGCTATTTCAAATGACTAAATTACTGTACTGTTCTAAAAAAAAAAAAAATGAATATATAGCTTAGGCTATTTGTTTTTTACCTGTTTTTTTTTCGCTGTATTTTCTACTACACTAAAATGTATGCATTGTTGCTTAAATGTTTAACCTTGTTTTAATTGTGGAGCTTTTCTCCCCGGGCCTCCACTGAAAATGGAAATTATCCAGCTGGACTAGCCCGGTCAACAAATGTAAAATAAAATAAAAAATAAATAAATAAATAAATAAAATTGTCACCTGCCTTCAGTTCCCAGGCTAACAGAAACCAACATCTCTGTGTCAAAAATACTTATCTCTTAGATGTGCAGCTGCTAGGAAATCACAGAGCAATAAAACCACTTTACATTTTAAACCTAGTAATTATTTCCTTTTCAAGACAATAGGAAAACTCTAGCTCTAGACATTGTATCTGCTTGCTGCACTGAAACTAACTTTTTTATAGCACATCATAAAGCACTTACTTTCAACTTATTTTCTTAAAGTTTTGTAAGTTGACTCTGCACGTTCCAGCCTCTACTATCAAAACATACATTTACACAGGTATATAGTTCATACACATCTGTACATTCTTGAAGCTCAGTACTTAAAATATAGTTCAACACCCATTTCTACACAGTAGTTTAATATACGTATAACATATAGTTTGCTTACATTTGTAAGACAAGAATATGAATCACATTAATATTCACAAATGACATATGATTATTTACAAAATTCCAGATAGCTGGTCCGGCAGTGTCATAGCCTTTATGGTAGCTATGTTTTTTTTTTATTTTAATAAATATTTCCCCATCATCCTACCCAGACTTCTTACTCTGCATACTATGTAGTCATGCTCCAAACCACATTACTCAGTTCTGTATCTATTATTTTTTAACTCCTGTCTTTTTCTTGAATATCTACCCACCCTTCAACTCATGTGGCAGAGGCCCTTCCAGCTTCTGTCTTAGTTTGAAGCTATGATAATTGAAATGTGCCATTCCAACCCAGCTTTAGGCATCTTTCTCCTCTCTGGGCAAGAAAGAGTCTGCTTCTGAGTTACAGACAAATCCCCTTTCAGATGTCTTCATTTCCTCCTGGCAGTCCCCAGCCCTTCTTCCCTGTCTATTGCAACAGTCAATTATGAAACCTTTCCTCAGAATGCTGCCTGCTACCATAAGTAATGTGTCTGAGAACATTACCTCCTATACTCTGTTATAGTATCTCTTTGCCACCACCCCAACATTGCTTTATAATCTGTAATTAGATCAGACATGGTCCAGTCCTTACAGTGGATATAAACAGTGTACACACCCCTGTTAAAATGCCAGGTTTTTGTGATATAAAAAAATGAGACCACAATAAATAATTTCAAAACTTTTCTCACCTTTAATGTGACCTATGTTCATAGGTTCATAGGTAGGTAATTGGCTATCGGCCCTAGGGCCCATACAAGCCTAGCCAAAAAATGTACCCTGGCTTTCGCCACCCAAGAAAATTATTTTCCTATGCCCCAGTTGAGCAGAGCCACAGAAGTGATCACCGGGGTGAATTTCCCATTTCCCATCCAATCATCAAGATTTTTCTTGAAGAGTGCTAATGAGGAGCTCTGTTTGACATAGATAGGTAGTCTGTTCCAGAGTATGGGAAATCTCTGTGACAGGAATGTATCCCTCCAGCATGTTCTGTTTATTGTGGTGACAAGGTTAAGGTCCCTAGAGCATGTAGCTTGGAGGGATTGGGATTTCTTTAAGTGGAGCATGTCCAACAGCTCTGGGTTTGACATAGCTTTGTATGTTAGACAGAGATCGCCCCTGAGTAGGCGATATGCGATGGAGTAAAGCTGTAGTTTGAGACAGTCTGCATAGGGCATCTGTTTGAGGCCAGTAATCCTCTTTGTGAGGTATTTCTGTGGTCTTTCCAGTTGTTGTAGATGTATTGTGAGGTACATACCAAAAGGGGCGTTGTACTCTCTAATGGGTCTAATGAGTGATGAGTAGAGGGGAACAATGACCTCTTTTTTTCTGGATGAGAATCCTTTTGTGATGAGATGAGCCACGTAGAAGGCTTTCCTGACCACTGTGGCGATGTGATTATCAAAGGAGAGACTACTGTCCACCTGTGTCCCAAGGTCTCTTATCACATTTTCGGCATTAAGTAGACTACCAGCTATGTGGTAATTCATGGGTACGGAGTTTTTACCAAAGGGGATGACAACACACTTTTTGGCATTGAGCTTCAGGCCATGGCTTTGACACCAGGAACCTGTCTCAGTGAGGCCCTTTTCTAGTTTGTTCACATCATTAGGAGTTTTGATTATGGCTCCTAGTTTGCAGTCATCTGCAAACTTTGTTAGCCAAAGACCTTCTGTGTTGGCCTGCACTTCAGAGAAGTAGATACCAAACAGGAGAGGACCCAGGACTGAACCCTGTGGTACTCCACTTGTCACTGGTCTGATGTCGGATTTGGAATCCGCTACTTTCACAGTGTGGGTTCTGTCCAGTTGGCAACCCATCTTATGACATAGGGATTTATACCTAGTTTAGTGAGCTTATCTATAATTCCAGAGTGGTGGATGGTGTTGAAAGCCTTGGCAATATCTAGATAAGCTGTGTGAACCATTTTACCATCATCTATGGCTTTGGTGACTGCTTCAAAGAAGTCAATCAGGTTTAGGAGACATGATCTACCTTTTACAAATCCAAACTGAGTAGGGTCCAGAGTTTGGAGATTACCAATGTCTTTGTTTATGAGTTCCATGATGATACGTTCCATGGCCTTGCAGACCAGGCTCGTCAGGCTAATGGGGCGGTAGTTCCCAGGGTCCGTCATGGCTCCCCCTTTGTGGAGTGGGATAACTGTCGTGGTGTGCCACTCAGTGGGTACAAAGACTGAGGTGAGGCTATGATTGAACATGGTACTTAGGTAGGGTGCCAGTTCATTCTGTAGTTCATGTAGAACACAGCCTGGGATATTGTCAGGTCCCATGGATGCTGTGTTCTTGGCTTTGGAGAGTGTGTTTTTTACCTGTGCCGCTGTGATTATAGGAACTTTGCATTCTTCCAGTATAGAGATGGGCCCTCTAGGGGGTGAGAGGGGGGTAAAGTTAGCACTGAACCTATCTGCTAGGATGTTGGCAATATCAGTTGGTTCTGTATATTTAGTGCCATTATTCTGTAACTCAGAGCAGATCTGAGTGTTCCCATTTAGATTCTTGACATAGCTATAGAATGCTTTGTGGTTGTCTTAAGAGTCAGTGGCAATTTTGTTTTCGTAACTAGCTTTGGAGGATTTTATGAGGGATCTCAACTTCTTACTGAGGTTGACCAGGGAGTTCCTCCAGTCATGGGATTTTACTCTTTTTTGCAACAGTTTCTTTCTTCTGTTGTAGAGTTTGTTTATGGCAGAGGACCACCAGATTGGCTTCCTTTTTTTGGAGGATAACATCTTGGTTCTATTAGGGATAGCATGATCCATGCACTCGTGTAAGTGCTTATAAAGTGCATTTGTGTAGGATTCGGCAGTCATACCTCTATTGTCCGTCTGCATGGGTGTCATGAAGTTTGCCATTTCTGTCTTAAGAAGTGTGAAGTTTTGTTTTTGTTGTTGTGTCTTTCGGCTTTTCCCGGTTAGGGGTCGCCACAGTGGAACTCCGGTCCGCTAATGATTGGCAGTAGATTTTTACGTGCTGAGTTGCCAGCTCTGACGCACAACCTTCAATGAAGGTATGCCCATTCACGCATATCTCCACACAGAATACGCTCTAGCTGATGATCGAACAGGACAATGTCATACTGTGAGGCGACAACGCCACCGCAGCACCACCACCACAGATTTTAATGTGACCTATAACCTATACAATTCAATTAAAAAACAAATCTATTAGGGGGAAAATATAAAAATATAAAAAACGTACGGTAAGCTGGTTGCATAAGTGTCCACACCCTTAAACTAATATTTTGTTGAAGCACCTTTTAATTTAATTACAGCATTCAGTCTTCTTGGGTACACACCTACCATCAATTAAAGTGACTCTGATTAAACCCAAATAAAGTTCAGCTGCCCTAGTAGGATTTTCCTGACATTTACTCAGTTGCCTGCTACAGCAAGAGCCATGGTTCACAGAGAGCTTATAAAGCAACAAAGGGATCTCATTGTTGAAAGGTATCAGTCAGGAGAAGGGTACAAAAAATTTTCCACAGCATTGGATATACCATGGAACACAGTGAATACAGTCATCAAAAAGTGGAGAAAATATGGGACAAAAGTGGCATTGCAAAGAACTGGATAACCCTCCAAAATTGATGAAAAGAAAAGATAAAAACTGGTCAGGGAGGCTGCCAAGAGACCTACAGCAACACTGAAGGAGCTGCAGGAATTTCTGGCAAGTACTGGTTGTGTACTACATGTGACAACAATCTCTTGTATCCTTTATATGTCTGCACTGTGGGGTAGGGTTGCAAGACGGAAGCCTTTTCTTACACAGAAAAACATCCAGGCCCAGCTAAAGTTTGCAAAACAATACATCAAGTCTCCAAAAAGCATGTATGAAAATGTATTATGGTCTGATGAGACCAAGGTTGAACTTTTTGGTCACAATTCCAAAATGCCGAAAGTGCATAAGAGTGAATTTGAATATCTCGAATCCACGCTTATGCATTTTCGGTGCATCACGTGTAGTGTTTTGGTGCCTGAAATGGCAGGTAAGTGAGTGTTTGTGTGTGTTTTTGTGCGTTGTATGTGTGGGTAAGGGTAGAGAGGTGTGAGTGTGAGTGTTGGATTTGTTGGTGTTTGTGTATGTGTGATGTGTATTTGTGTGCAAGTGAGTGGAGGATGGCGTGGTGTGAGTGTTTTTTTTTTATGTTATGTGCGACCTTGGGATTGGTATATATAAGTAGGGGGGTGCTTATATGTAGTGTAGGGTTTTGTGGTTTGTGTGCTGTGGGTGGAATGGTAAGTTAAGTGGTGTATGGTGTATGTATGTTTGTGATTGCGTGATTCGGGATTGTGGTTTCGGTGTTGTGAATCATTCGACTTCATAGTCTCGGGTTACTGAATTTCGAGCTTTCAGTAATTTGAGATTATGAAGTGAAACCATATATATATGCTTTATGCTTTGGTAGAATCTCCCTGTGTTCTGACTGATTGTGCTTCTCAGCTGATAAGTATATTTTTGGCACTTTTTAACTGTTCAGAGTTGAATAAAACAATAATTGAATTCAGTTCAGAATACATTTTGAATAAATTGCATTTATTTAAACTGTATTTGCTTTAATACTGCTACACACTGAAGTGTGCTAGCTTGCACTGTACTCAAATTGTTTTTAGTGCTGTTTTAGCTGCTTTTCTGTAAAAAAAAAAACTCTAAGCCTGTTTCCTACCTTTCCTGTAACTAGTGTAGTCCAGATACAGATTTGCTGTATCCAGGTCTGTTTGTAAACTTCTGAGCCCCCAAGCCTTTCTGTGATGGAGGGAAGCCTTCTAGCTTATCAGTGGGAGTGGTAAGCCCTAGGCAAGTCTATCTACCACAAGAGGAATGGTTTCTGGCCCAGAAATTGTAGTTTATTGGCTGTTTGGGCAGTTTTTCCATCTCTTTCAACTTCTGGTTTAAAAGCCCGTGTTTGCACTTGTTTCCCACCTTTCCTGTAACTAGTCTAGTCCAGATAAAGATTTGCTGCATCCAGGACTGTTTGTAAGCTTCTGAGCCCCCCCAAGCCTTTCTGTATTGGAGGGAAGCCTGCTAGCTTATCAGTGGGAGTGGGAGTGGGAGTGATAAGCACTAAGTAACCGATTTACCACATAAGGAGTGGTTTCTGGCTCATAAATTGTAGTTATTGGCCATTTGGGCAGTTTTTCTATCTCTCTCTCAACTTCCTGATTTAAAAGCCCGCATATGCACTATTTTCCCACCCCCTTCCTGTAATTAGTCTACTCCAGATACAGATTTGCTGTATCCAGGACTGTTTGTAAACTTCTGAGCCCCCGAGCCTTTCTGTGTTGGAGGGAAGCCTTCTAGCTTATCAGTGGGAGTGGTAAGCACTAGGTAACCTATCTACCACATAAGGAGTGGTTCTGGCCCAGAAATTGTAGTTACTGGCTGTTTGGGTAGTTTTTCCATCTCTCTCAACTTTTTGATTTAAAAGCTCACCTTTGCACTTGTTTCCCCTCTTTTCTGTAACTAGTCTAGTCCAGATACAGATTTGCAGTATCCAGGACTGTTTGTAAGCTTCTGAGTCCCCCAAGCCTTTCTGTGTTGAAGGGAAGCCTTCTAGCTTATCAGTGGGAGTGGTAAGCACTAGGTAACCTATCTACCACATAAGGAGTGGTTTCTGGCCCAGAAATTGTAGTTATTGGCCGTTTGAGCAATTTTTTCCATCTCTCTCAACTTTCTGATTTAAAAGCCTGCATTTGCACTTGTTTCTTTCCTGTAACTAGTCTAGTCCAGATACAGATTCTTAGTTTTAGCACTTGAATTTGCTTATTCGTGCTCAACACTTGTTCAGAACTTGTTGTAAGCACTAAATAAGCTACAAATTACTACAGCACTCAGCCTTCCTCATTACCTAGAGGAAAACTTTTTTGTACTTACTTTCCTCACTTGCTTAGAGAAAAAACACTCTTGTACTCACTTTCCTCACTTATCTAGAGGAAAATTGTTTTTCATTCAGGCATGTCCAAGGGTTGGCTCCTGGTGTTCTCTCCTATCTGATGAATCTGGGCATCTTGGGGCAATGTAGCAATTGCCTCATGTACACAGACAACCCTCTGCTCCTACCACCCAACACTACAACCTGTGAGAGATGCACTTATCTAGCCAAACTGGAGGGAAAGCTCTCTTCAAGAGGAGAAGGTAAACACTTGCACCACACCATACTCATCACATAGTCCCACTAAATCTATACCACCAAAATCCACACATAAAAACACAAAAACATTTGTGGAAGTTCTCAATAATAATCTGCTCAAGCAACAGAGACTTCCAAAGCAGAAACGCAAGATACTTCCACCCCCCAACACAAACCAAATTACACATATCCCACAGCTTCAGTGTGACACTCAACCACAGACCATAAGGCAAAACAACATACCCAATAGACTAGTCATAGGTGACTCTATAGTCAGGCACACTGATGTCCCACTCACCAGGCTAAACAAGGAGAAGGTTACTGTCAGCTGCCTGTTGGGTGCCAGGATCCACCACATAACCCATGCACTCAGGTCACTCCACAAGTACAAATATGACTCTGTCATTGTCCATGTTGGTGTGAACGACCTGAGGCATACCTCCCTGGACTACATGAAAAGAGACATGGAAGAGCTCTCCAAACTTGTAGCCCAGGCAGGTATGACCTTAGCCCTGAGTAGCATTCTGCCATCGCCCAGAATAATACTACAGTACAAGGATAAAATGACTATCTTCAACAATTGGCTAAGCTTCTGGTGTCATTCTAAGGGGATCCAGAATCTGTCTGCCTGGGACGATATGGTCTCCTTTGCTCAACGCTTTCTGGAATTCATAAATTCTAATGCCCTGGATCAACTTATCCACATCCCCAACAGGAGCAACAGTATCCTAGACCTAGTCATTACCAACATGAGTGACCGGTGTTCCACACCTGAAGTCAACTCCTTGTTGGTCCGATCCGACTATAAGCTAATTACCCTAGATATCTATATCCCACCCCAATCCCCCATTAAGGAAACCATGGTAAAAAATTTCTCCAAAGCCAACTACATGCTTCTTAAGACAGAAGTGGTGAGCTTCATGACACCCATGCAGATGGACAATACAGTTACAACTGCTGAATCCTAAATAAATGCACTCTATAAGCACTTACATGAGTGCATGGATCGAGCTATCCGAAACAGAACCAGGAGAGTACAATCCCATGAGTGGAGGAGCTCCCTTGTCAGCCTGAGTAAGAAGCTGTGATCCCTTATAAGATCATCCAAAACTAGCTATGAAAACAAAATCACCACTGATTCTAAGGACAACCACAAAGCATTCTATAGCTATGTCAAGAATCTCAATGGCAACACCCAGATCTGCTCTGAGTTACAGCACAATGGCATGAGAATTACAGAACCAGCTGATATTGCCAACATCCGAGTAGATAGGTTCAGTGCTAACTTTACCCACCTCTCACCCCCTAAAGGGCCCATATCTATACAAGAAGAATGCAGAGTCCCTGTAATCACAACTACACAGGTAAAAGCTGCACTTTCTAAAGCCAAAAACACAGCATCCATGGGACCATACAACATCCCAGGCTGCATTTTACTTGAACTTCAGAATGAACTGGCTCCCCACCTAAGCACCATGTTAAATCATAGCCTCACATCAGGCTTTGTACCCACTGAATGGTACAAAGCACAGTTATCCCATTCCACAAAGAGGGAGCCACCACTGATCCCGGGAACTATCTCCCTATTAGCGTGATGAGCCTGGTCTGAAAGGCCATGGAACGTATCATGATGGAACTCAAACAAAGATATTGGTAACCTCCAAACTCTGGACCCCACCCAGTTTGGGTTTGTGAAGGCTGATCATGCCTCCTGAACCTGATCGACTTCTTTGAGGCAGTCACCAAAGCCGTAGACAAGGATAAGGTGGTTCATACAGCCTATCTAGATCTCACCAAGGCTTTCAACACCATTCCTCATTCTGGAATTATAGCTAAATTCACTAAACTAGGTATAAATCCCTACATCACTGACTGACAGAACCCACACTGTAAAAGTTGCAGACTCCAAATCTGACTTCAAACCACTGACAAGTGAAGTACCACAGGGTTCAGTCCTGGGACCTCTCCTGTTTGCTATCTACTTCTCTGAAGTACATGCTAACACAGAAGGTTATGGCTAATGAAGTTCACAGATGACTGCAAACTAGGAGCCATGGACGAGTCCCCAAATTATGTGGACATCCTACAGAAGGGCATCACTGAGACAGATGCCTGGTGTCAGAGCCATGGCCTCAAGCTCAGTGCCAAAAAGTCCACTGTTATCCCCTTTGGTAAAAACTCTGTACCCATGAACTACCACAAAGGCAGCAGTCTACTTAACACTGAATGTCTGATAAGAGACCTTGGGACCCAGGTGGACAGTAGACTCTCCTTTGATAATCACATTGCCAAAGTAGTCAGGAAGTCCTTCTATGTGGCACACCTCATCACAAAAGGGTTCTCATCCAGGAAAAAAATAGGTCATTGTTCCCCTCTACTCGACATTCATTAGACCCATTATAGAGTACAACGCCCATTTTGGAATGTACCTTACAAGACATCTGCAGCAGCTGGAAAAGCCACAGAAGTACCTCACAAAGAGGATTACTGGCCTCAAACAGATACCCTACACTGACCGTCTCAAAAAACTCCAGCTTTACCCCATAGCATATCACCTACTCCGAGGTGATTTCTGCCTAACATATAAAGCTATGTGAAACCCAGAACTGTTGGACATGCTACACCTAAAGAAATCCCAATC
>NC_056742.1:529616601-529651601 GCF_019279795.1 Protopterus annectens | reverse complement strand
TGCGCAGCACTACAAGTAGCTCTTAGCAGACTGTAGTGAAGCTACACTGCACAACTTAGCCAGCAGCCGCTACAAATAGGACAATGCAACTTTCAATCAAGGTTCACAACCTGGGCTATCACAGTCACATATAAGCCCAAGTATATACAGTATGTACTTATATAGACATACATTTGTAACTGTATCATCCACCCCATAACCAATAACTATCTCACTAGAATGTAAATCCATCTTACTGAAACTGCAACTCCCTGTAAATCAATCAAGTTGCACTGCATGCTGGACAATATGATAGGTCAGCATACTTGTTTCCTATCTGTTGCCTCCTAGCATTAGGGATTCTAAAGCAGTGTAGCAACTGCCTTATATTCATAAATAATGAAGTCATACTAAATGCAAATAACTGTTTTCAGGAAGTGCAAATATTTAAGAGATATGGACACCTTCACACTCACAAATAACACATATTGTGAGCATTGCACAAACACACCACATGATATGAACTCAACCCTGACACGTAATGTCGTATGCTAATTATGTAAAGAAACCCATGCCTAAGCTTCCTAGACCTGTAGAGATTAAGTTTCAGCATAAATCAAAATCAAACATCACAGCACATCATATCTCACCTTTAACAAAGGAATTCAGTACACCAGAACACTGTACAAACAAAATTGTTTTTGTGACTGGTGACTCCTAGCGAGACACACAAATTCCCCACTCACTAGACTGGACAAAGACAGACTGACAGTGAGTTAGCATTCAGATGCCAGGATCTCAGACATCTCAGGTGCCCATAGGACACTTGCACCAGACAAATATGACTATGACATGATAGTTTCAGATGGTGCAGTGGTGCAACAGTAGCATTGCCACCTCACAGCAAGAGGTTCTCTGGTTCGAATCTCGGCTGGGGTGCCATCTGTGAGGAGTCTGCATGTCCTCCCTGTGCTCGTGTGGGTTTCCTCCGGGTGCTCTGGTTTCCTCCCATGTTACAAAGACATGCATCTGAAGCATTTCTTCCGGGCCTCCACTGACAATTGGCTTTGCTCCTAGTCGGTCTTTCCCAGAAAACAAACGTTAAATAAATAAATTAATTAATAAATAAATAAAATAAATAGTTGTGTATAAAAGGGGACAGAAGCATAACTAGGGTGGGGGAAGGGGGCAGCTGCCCATGGAGCAAAGTGTTAGGGACATGGTCTATAAATGCTGATCAGAAAGTAAAGTAGTACCAGTATTCATTCTGATACTGCTTTTGGCAGACAGGACTGAAGTACTTGCTTCAAAACGTCATGTATACCAAGTGTTTAAATGTTTAAAATTTATTTTTTGTTCTTTAGAGTTGAAGGGGCACCAGATCAATGAGAGGCCCCAAGAGCTAAATGTGCCCTGTAACCCCCAAGAGATAAATGTCCTAACTATGGCTCTGGTGAATAGTTCTTATTATATGATCAAAGACGCAATCCTTCGAATGCGTCTTGATCGAACTTGAAAGCACGAAACAGCAAAATAGTGAAATGGCATATAAGCAATTTCTTTCACTGGGAAAGAAATTGCTTGTCCGCCTCTGTTACTTTGCCATTTTCGTCACTGTAGTGCGATCTTGGAGTTGGTATATTTAAGTAGGAGGGTGTGGGGGGCACAGCCCCCCACTTTATGTAATGTTTTGATGTTTTTATTTTATTTTATTTATTTTTTTTTGTGGAACAGCGATTTTTTTCCCTGGAAAAAAAAATCACTATTCAGAGTGTTCGGGATTGTTAGCTTTCACTTACATGGTGTCGATAAATCAGCGTTCGCTTTTTTAAGCATTTGCTGATTTAATATAGACTCCTGGTGGAAGCATAGCTCTCAATCTCTTAGCACAAATATTCTGGACAAAGCCAAAAATAATGGGTGGACAAAGCCTCAAAAAGAGCAACACATTTTAAATATTGCCCTTATAAACATGGAAAGTTGCTAGAATAAAAGGTCTTGTGTTACAATACATTTTCTGAGGGATATGAAATCTGAAACTCAAATCCCTATCATTATTTAGTGAATTTAGTCCTCACTGATTTTCTACAAATTTTATGAGGAACAGACCAACAATATGAGGCAAAAATCTGGATATACTGGGAAAATCTGGACAGTTGAGAGGTATTGGTGGAGGTGATTGACTTAGGGCAAAAATTCCTGAGGGAGATACAGAGAGAAAAGTCTGAGCTCTCTATGCATGTATGCATGTCATAACTGCAGACAAGGCCCGGATACCGAGCAGAATCCTCCCTTCTCCATGAACGATGCCCAGGCACACAGAAAAGATGATGGGCCTTGTCAGAATGCAACAAGGTACTAGACAGTTGTGCTTGCTTTGCAAAGGATATTCTGTACCTCTTGTTAAATGGCTTCCACATGCAGGCTAAAGCCTTTGCTGACCCCATAGTGTCTATTTTTGTCAAAGTTCAGTTAATGAATATCAGTATTGATACAGGATCAAATCAAGGTGGTCCTGCTCAACGCTAGACATCTAAGCAACAAGCAGCCCTAACGTGAGGCACTTCTGCATCATTTGGAAGACATCCTAAGCAACAAGCTGCCCTAACATAAGGCACTTCTGCATTTGGAAGACATCCATATTTGTGTAAGCAATGAAATCTACTTTAAAAAAGCACTCCTTCCATACCTGGATTATACTGGTAACCATATGAAATGCTAGGACTCACTACAGCAAGTCCTCAAACATGAGACTGAATGGCCAAAAAACAGACCTACATATATTAAGTCTGTGATGGACATTTATCAAAATATTCTCTTTTCTGTAAGGTATGGCAAACTTGGAAATGGTATAAGAGTGATCTTTGAGATTCACCCTTTCCTGGATTCTCTGTCTTTTTTTTTTTTTGGCTTGTTGGCTCTCAGCATTCCAATTGTTGACATTTTAATAGGTCACTGTTTAGTTCCAACCATGCCCTCTGACCCAATGGCAACTGTGTTGGTGTATCCATATTTGTCAGAGACCATACCAACTCTATACAAATTCCCAGAGACGCCAAAATAGAACTTACTGAAATCCAAATCACACTGAACTGCCTGTTATTTCCATGACCCTAGTAGTTCATGTCCAGTTCTTAAGTGTCATTTATGAACACCCACTAAATAAGAAGTCCATCATTCTCAGAGACTTATGTACCCATCAATTGATTGGAGTACCAATGCCAATAACGTAACATATGATTGGATGTTTTTAGGCCTAATAAATAAAACTTTCTATCTGTCCCTGGGGGAAGTGATCTCAGCACTTGAGCTGTAATTCATTGGTTGCCTTGGACCATTTCTAGCTCTTTTCAAGTTCCCTGTATAAAAATCCGCCTCAGGGCGTTTTTTTTGGCTATATACCCAAGCAGAGCTCCACGTGGTCCTGCAGAGGGGTCCTGGCTACAGAGAACTGAAAGAAGCGACCACTTTCCTGATTTAAGTACTTTTTGGCTTTTTTTATCTGCATTGTCCTCTCTGGCTTTCATTTAATAAGATACAACTGTTTTTGTGTTTTTCTGCTGTATTCTAAAGTATCTGCACTTAAAAGTAGCATTTTGGTCGACTCTGGTCGAATATTACTGTTTTTTTGCTAATTTAATTGCTGAGGCTGCTCACTAAATTGTGCTAGCCTGTGTTAATCGATTTTACTGTTTGCCTAACTGCATTTCTGTGTTCTTTTCTAAAAAAACAAAAAACAAAAATAAAATACTCCTTGTTTTCCCACCTTTGCTCGACTAGTTAAGACCAGTATACAGGCTTTGCTGTATTCTGGGCTGTGTGTAGTTCCTGTGTTGGCCATTGCCTTACTTGGATAGAAGGAAGTTTCTGAGCTCACCAGTGGGAGTGGGGAGCCTTGAGCAGCCTATCTGTCCCTGGGGGAAGTGATCTCAGCACTTGAGCTGTAATTCATTGGTTGCCTTGGACCATTTCTAGCTCTTTTCAAGTTCCCTGTATAAAAATCCGCCTCAGGGCGTTTTTTTTGGCTATATACCCAAGCAGAGCTCCACGTGGTCCTGCAGAAGGGTCCTGGCTACAGAGAACTGAAAGAAGCGACCACTTTCCTGATTTAAGTACTTTTGGCTTTTTATCTGCATTGTCCTCTCTGGCTTTCATTTAATAAGATACAACTGTTTTTGTGTTTTCTGCTGTATTCTAAAGTATCTGCACTTAAAAGTAGCATTTTGGTCGACTCTGGTCGAATATTACTGTTTTTTTGCTAATTTAATTGCTGAGGCTGCTCACTAAAGTGTGCTAGCCTGTGTTAATCGATTTTACTGTTTGCCTAACTGCATTTCTGTGTTCTTTTCTAAAAAAAAAAACAAAAAAAAATACTCCTTGTTTTCCCACCTTTGCTCGACTAGTTAAGACCAGTATACAGGCTTTGCTGTATTCTGGGCTGTGTGTAGTTCCTGTGTTGGCCATTGCCTTACTTGGATAGAAGGAAGTTTCTGAGCTCACCAGTGGGAGTGGGGAGCCTTGAGCAGCCTATCTGTCCCTGGGGGAAGTGATCTCAGCACTTGAGCTGTAATTCATTGGTTGCCTTGGACCATTTCTAGCTCTTTTCAAGTTCCCTGTATAAAAATCCGCCTCAGGGCGTTTTTGGCTATATACCCAAGCAGAGCTCCACGTGGTCCTGCAGAGGGTCCTGGCTACAGAGAACTGAAAGAAGCGACCACTTTCCTGATTTAAGTACTTTTGGCTTTTTTTATCTGCATTGTCCTCTCTGGCTTTCATTTAATACGATACAACTGGTTTTGTGTTTTTCTGCTGTATTCTAAAGTATCTGCACTTAAAAGTAGCATTTTGGTCGACTCTGGTCGAATATTACTGTTTTTTTGCTAATTTAATTGCTGAGGCTGCTCACTAAAGTGTGCTAGCCTGTGTTAATCGATTTTACTGTTTGCCTAACTGCATTTCTGTGTTCTTTTCTAAAAACAAAAAAAAAAAATAGTCCTTCATTTTCCGCCTTTGCTCGACTAGTTAAGACCAGTATACAGGCTTTGCTGTATTCTGGGCTGTGTGTAGTTCCTGTGTTGGCCATTGCCTTACTTGGATAGAAGGAAGTTTCTGAGCTCACCAGTGGGAGTGGGGAGCCTTGAGCAGCCTATCTGTCCCTGGGGGAAGTGATCTCAGCACTTGAGCTGTAATTCATTGGTTGCCTTGGACCATTTCTAGCTCTTTTCAAGTTCCCTGTATAAAAATCCGCCTCAGGGCGTTTTGTGAGCTTTTGCGCGGTCGGGCGCCTAGCGCAACAGCGGTTATACAGGTGTAAACTATTCTATACAGGTTTTAACTTTTTCTGGCTCCGCCAAGTCTGCTCTTCAATTTTTCCCTTAGAAGCTCTACTCAGTCTATCTAGCTGTATATATTAGCACTTGTTTTCGGAACTTCTATCCTTAGCAAGCACTCATAATAAAACCAAGCACTCTTACCCTAAAGTAAGCACCACAGGCATCCACTACCCCTGTGAATACCCACTTCCCTTAAAGGCACAACACTCCTTATAATATTCTAGTATGTCGAGTGGTAGACCACTAGCATCCTCTCTTGTTCAGCTGGTTAATCTGGGAATCTTAAGACAATGTTACAATTGTCTCATGTACACAGACAACCCTCTCCTCCTTCCTACTAACACATATACTTGTGAGAGATGCAACTATATAGCCAGACTGGAGGCTGAACTCTCTCAACTCAGGACTGGCAAGGCCAGTCAGGAAGAGATGGTACCCACACCCAAAGCAAAACCAGTCACACATATAACCACCACCAATGCAAACCAAACACATAAAAACACAAAGACATACTCGGAGGCTCTTGTAAAAACTTACCAAAACAACAGAGGCCTCCAAAGCAGACACCCAGAAATACACCCCCACAAAACACAACACCTACAACACATACCTCAAGCAACAGGTGTGTCACACAATCACAGCCCCTAAGGCAAAATACTATGCCAGAGACATTAGTAATAGGTGACTCTATAGTCAGACACACCGATGTTCCACTTACCAGGCTGAATAAGGAGAGGGTAACGGTGAGCTGCCTATCGGGGGCTAGGATCCGCCACATTACACACGCACTCAGGTCACTCCAAAGCAAGTACAAGTATGATTCAGTCATTGTCCATGCTGGTGTGAATGACCTGAGACGCACCTCCCTGGACTACATGAAAAGAGACATTGAGGAGCTCGTCGATTATGTAGCCCAGACTGGTATGACCCTGACCCTGAGCAGCATCCTGCCTTCGCCAAGAATGATGCCTCAGTACAAAGACAAAATGATCAGTTTTAACAATTGGCTTAATCACTGGTGTCATTCTAGGGGATCCAATGTCTGTCAGCCTGGGATGATATGCTGGAAAAGCCACGTTGCCAAGGGATGGCTTGCACCTGTCACCACTGGGCTTCGGATACTGGCCAAGGCTCTTGCCACCCCATAGTGCCTTTTTAGGCAATGCTCAAAGGACAAATCAACCTCCATAAAAACAAAATGGAAAAAATTAAGGGTAATGCTGCTCAACGCCAGAAGTCTAAATCTCAAGATGCAGGCACTCGAAGCACTTCTCAGTATGGAGAACATCGATGTCTGTGCAGTAACTGAAACCTGGTTCAAGGCTCCTGAGAGCACTCCAGCGCTACCAGGCTATACCTCATATCATGCGTTTCGGCCTCAAGTTCCAGGCCAAACCACAAAGGGAGGAGGAGTGTCCATTTTCATAAAGGATACCTACACCTCTCGATTGGTGGCTACTCATGAAGCATCAGAAACCATACAAGTTTTACTCACCATAGGCAAAACTGCCATACAACTGGTCGCATGTTATAGAACACCCTCCCAATCCCAGGAATCCCATCAAGCATTCCTGAAAACACTGGAGGATATGAATGTCACACCAAACACCATCATATTGGGTGACTTCAATTACCCCAACATAGACTGGGCCCACTATTCTAGCCCTAACACCCTAGCCCAAAGATTCCTGGAATTCATAAACTCAAATGCTATGGAGCAACTGGTCACCTCTCCTACAAGGAGAGATAATATACTTGACCTGATTATCACAAACATGGGGTCCAAATGCTCCGCACCGGATATAAACCCCTCACTAGTAAGATCTGATCATAAACTGATCACGTTGGATGTACATATCCCACCCCCACCCCAGAACAAAAGACTACAGTGAAAAACTTTTCAAAAGCTGACTTTGCGCTCCTTAAGTCAGAAATGATATCCTTTAAGCCTACTGGGTTAATGGAAACCACATCCCAAAATGCTGAATCCTTCACAAAAGCCTTCTATGGACATCTCCAAGAATGAATGGATCAAGCAATCCCAACTAAAACCAAGACCCTCTCCACCAAGGGAAAACGCCCGGTTTGGTGGACCCCGGCTATAAACAAACTGTACAACAAAAGAAGGAAGCTACTGCAGGACAAAGCCAAATCCCACAAGGGAAAGGCTTCCCTGATCAGCACAAGTAAAAAACTACGCTCTCTCATAAAAACATCTAAAGCAAACTTTGAGAAAAAGATTGCCAAGGATACCAAAGACAATCACAAAGCCTTCTTCAATTATGTCAGAACCTTAGGAGGAAATTCTCAGATATGCTCTGAGCTAGTACACAATGACAAAAAATTCACTGACCCTACTGACATTGCCAACATTCTGGCAGATAGGTTCAGTGCAAATTTCTCCCTCACCCCCTAAAGATGAAGTAACTATCCCTGCTGAATGTAACCTACCTGTCATCACAGACACACAGGTGAAATCAGCACTCAACAAGGCAAAAACACAGCATCTATGGGACCCGATGGTATCCCCGGTTGCGTGTTACGTGAACTCCAAGATGAACTAAACCCGCCCCTAAGAACTCTATTCAATCTCAGCCTCACTACAGGATATGTACCTGAACACTGGCGCACAGCAACAGTGGTCCCACTCCACAAAGGGGCAAATTCTACTGACCCAGGTAACTACCGCCCCATAAGTTTGACCAGCCTGATCTGTAAGGCTATGGAAAGAATCATCATGGAACTCATAAATGGCGACATTGGGGATCTGCAGACCCTTGATCCCACACAGTTCGGTTTTGTAAAAGGCAGATCCTACCTCTTAAACCTGGTTGACTTCTTTGAGACAGTCACTAGTGCCATCGATGAGGGCAAGGCTGTCCACACTGCCTATTTGGACTTAGCTAAGGCCTTTGACACAATACCACACTCTGGCATCATTGACAAGCTCGGCAGCCTAAAAGTAAATCCATATGTCACAAGATGGGTAGCAAATTGGCTAAAAAACAGAACCCATAAGGTTAAAATTGCTGGAGCCATGTCAGACTCAAACCCCATCACAAGTGGTGTCCCACAGGGCTCTGTCTTGGGTCCACTCCTATTCGGCATTTATTTCTCAGATGTGAAAGCAAATATGGAAGGATTATGGCTGACAAAGTTTGCAGATGACTGCAAACTGGGTGCCATAGTGGATTCACCTGCCGACACACACATCCTACAGAAAGGTCTCACTGAAACGGACAACTGGTGCCGGAATCATGGCCTCAAACTTAACGCCAAAAAATGTATAGTCATCCCCTTTGGGAAAAACAAAGTACCCACAAACTATCACGTAGACAATAACCCACTGAATACGGAAGATGTAATCAGAGACCTGGGGACTCAAGTCGATAGTGACCTCTCCTTTGACAACCATGTTGCCAAAGTGGTCAGAAAGACATTCTATCTTGCCCATCTCATCATGAAGGGATTCTCATCCAGATCAAAGGAGGTCATTGTACCTCTATATTCCTCCCTTGTCAGGCCCATGATTGAATATAATGCTCCATTTGGGATGTATCTCACCCGGCACATGCAACAACTGGAAAGACCCCAGAAGTACCTCACCAAGAGGATCATAGGTCTAAAACATGTGCCGTATCCAGCTAGATTAAAGAAACTCCAGCTCTATTCAGTAGCATACCGCCTGCTCAGAGGTGATTTGTGCCTAACATACAGGGCCATGTCCAACCAGGAATTGATGGACATGCTCCATCTCAAAAATCCAAATCCACCAGAACCACACGAGCTAAAGATTTCAACCTCTGCACAAATATGAATAGGACATGCTGGAGGGATAGATTCATAACACAGAGGTTACCCATACTCTGGAACAAAATCCCAGTTCACGTGAGACAGAGCCCTTCATTGGCACTGTTCAAGAAAAATCTCGATGCATGGATGGGAGATCGCAAGTTTACCCCGGGAGTGACCTCAGTGTCACTACTAGACAGAGGTATAGTTTACTAAATAATAGGGTTCCACATGTGTCACTACTAGAGAGGCGCAACTATATAGTATGGGGTGGCGTAAAGCCACATCACTGTTGGCTAGGCTTATAAATGCCCCCGGGCAGATAGCCTAGTACACTACTATGAAACTATGAAACTTAAATAGGATCAGATTGTTATTATACTAATAATATTCCTAACCTGTACTTAAAAATTTATCATTATCATATATAACTCACCTGGAAACTCCCTCTCTAAGTCAAATCATAAGCTAATTACCTTTTCCATCAAACTATCTAAACCTCCTGAAACAACATCAGCACAGACACTGCCTCAGCAGATAGATTCATTGAGGAGTTTTATACCCACAAAGATAATGTATAAAACTGACAGCCACATCCTGATCCAAATATAACCTGAAATTAAAAAAAAAAAAACCATCCTTGTGGTCCACACTGACACAAATAAAATCTACAGAAAAGGAAAACCATCCATTAGAGTAAACAGTAAATCTAAAGCCCCCAAGCCAAAAAAAACTATTAGGAATTTGACTAAGAATTTTAAAAGTTGTTATCTGAAGCCAAGGACAATTAAAACTCCTTTTTAGTTGTGTTAAAAAACTAAGAAACAGCACTCAAAAATGAATTAAACTCAGATTAAATGGAAAAACATACTCAAACCCAGTGGACATTGTCAATATTCTAGCAAATAAATTTAGTGCAAATTTCACTCCTGAGATGACTATCCAAAGTTCTTTG
The DNA here is from genome assembly GCF_019279795.1 of Protopterus annectens. Lineage (NCBI taxonomy): Eukaryota > Metazoa > Chordata > Ceratodontiformes > Protopteridae > Protopterus > Protopterus annectens. Next base: position 529,641,542 of record NC_056742.1, on the reverse strand, counting down.
ATCCCGGTGGCATAGCTAGGGTGGAACAAGAGGGGCAGCTGCTTAAGGCTCAAAGTGTTGGGGGATACAATCAGTCAATCCAGATCTCTATTAAATGCAATACTGGCTTTGCATTTGTGGTTTGCTGTAGTGCTGCGTAAGTGGTCTAAGCTGTAGCAAATGTAGCAAGCAGTTTGCTACACTTTTAAAAATACATTATTATTATTTTTAATACGGTAAGTTGAACAGTGGTTGGGGGCAGAGCACAAAAACAGGACCTGAATGGTTAGGGCAGGAGTGAGGGGGGCATGTCATGCATCTGGCCACCTGATTGGTACGGCAGTAGAAGGAACATCTGTTTTTTTGTTTTTTTGGCTCTTCAGTGGAGGAGCTGGGGCAGGGAGGGGGGTGTAGATCTAACTGTAATAAGCCAATCACTTATAATGTAGCGATTGGCTTATTACAATGAAGGGCTTTCTTTTTTTTGCTCTTCGCTTAAAGAGCTGAGGGGGTGGGGCACTGGTTCATAGTACTGACCCAGGGATCTTGAACTAGCTATACTTTTATAGGATGCCCTTAGCTCTCAAACCCTCCATCATTATTAATGTGCATGTATTGAAAGTGCTGTCCAAGACTAAATACATTTCATCCATGGGACCATTTAACATATCAGGCTGTTTGATAAATAGTACCAAACAAGCCTTGGTAGAACCTCTCCATAAGCTATTTAATCAGTCCACAAAGTATGGCATACAGCACTGGTGATGCCGCTCTACAATGGTGACAGTACTGCCAACCCTAGGAAATATAGGCACTTCAGCCTGAGTCATCTTGTTTGCAAGACCATGGAACACATTATAACAAGCCTGAGTAACATCAACATTAAATATCTCACCAGACTAGATCTGCTGCAAATTGATTTTATAAAAGGCAGATCCAGTTGAATGAACCAGGTTCTTTGAGATAGTAACCCAAGCTGTTGACAGAGATCACAGAGTACACAAATTACAAATAGATCCCTCTGTGGTAAGGGAGATAACAAACTGACTTTTTTATATAACAAAAAAAAGAAAATCATGTCCAAAAACAGGAAATGTACTGCCCAGAAAGGTAAGAACTCCCTCATCAATCTGAACAACCAGTTCATAGGATCACAGGAAGTTACTAGCTTATGGCCGTAGGGCCATTGCAAGCCTAGCCAAGTTCTACCCTTATTTCTATGATCAGCACCTATTGCTTCCATCCAAGAGGGACACAGGTGAACCTCCCAGGGTGAATTTATGGTTCCCAGCCAATCGTCCAGATTGCATTTGAAAAGGGCCAAAGAGGTGCTCTGTTTGACATAAAGTGGGAGGCTGTTCCAAAGGTGTGGTAACCTCTGGGAAACAAGTCTGTCCCTCCAGTAGGTTTTATTAATGTCACATACCAGGTTAAGGCCTTTAGAGCGAGTAACTCATGTATCATTTGACTTGCAGATATGCAGCATTTCCAGTAAAGCAGGGCCAGAGATTACCTTATATGGAAGGCAGAGATCACCTCTGAGCAGTCTGCATGAAACAGAATAAAATGACAAAGATTTCAGATGATCCACATTAGACAGATGTTGAAGACTTTGAATTTTCCTTGTGAAGAACCTTTGTGGTCTCTCCAATTGCCGCAGGTGCTTGGAAAAGTACATATCAAAAGGTGCATTGTACTCAATTATTGGCCTGATAAGGGAAGAGTACAGGGAAGTTATAACATCTTTTTTTTCTGGAGGCAATGCCCTTATTTATGAGATGAGCAATATAGAATGCCCTACTTACCACTGTGGAGACATGGTGATCAAAGGTAATGTTGATGTCAACCTGTGTGTCCAGATATCTCACCATTGAGTGCATACTTAGGGTGTTGCTATTGATGTGGTAGTTAGCAGAGACATTGCTCTTACTGAAAGGGATGAGAATACATTTTTTGTATTGAGTTTAAGTCCAAGACTTTGGCACCAATCATTTGTTTGTGTAAGACCTCTTGTAGGATGTTGACATCATTTCGGGATTCTTTGACCACTTCCAGTTTGCAGTCATCAGAAAACTTTGTCAGCCAAAGACCTTTATTTTTTGCTTATACTTTGGAGAAATAGATTCCAAACAGTAGAGGTCTCAGGACTGATCCTTGTGGAACACCACTGGTTACAGGTCTGCTGCTGAAGGTGGATTCCTCTATTTTGACCACATGGTTTCTGTCAGTGAGTCAGTTAATGACCCATCTAATAATATAAGGGTTGATACCTAGCTGGGTGAGTTTGTCAATGATTCCTGAGTGGGGATTAGTGTCAAAAGCCTTAGCTAAGTCTAGGTAGGCTGTTTGCATAGATTTCCCCTCATCCAGGGCCTTGGTGACTATTTCAAAGAAGTCCACCAGGTTTAACAGACATGATCTCCCTTTGACAAATCCAAACTGAGTAGAATCAAGTGTTTGGAGATTACCTATATCTTTGTTGATAAGGTCCACGATGATTCACTCCATGGCTTTGCAGAAAAGGCTAGTCAGGCTAATAGGTCTGTAGTTCCCACGGTCAGTGGAAGGCACCACCTTTCTACAAGGGAATAACGGCGGCCATTTTCTATTCAGCTGGGATGATTGAAAAGAGTATCCAATTCAGGTAGTAATGAAGTCCACCAAAGCCAAATTTGAGATAGAGATAGCATCCCAAGCTAAGGACAACCATAAGGCTTTCTTCTGTTACATCCACAACCTTAAAGGCAACACCCAAAAAATGTGTCAAACTAATGATGAATACGATCACCAATATTGAGCCAAAGGATACAGCAAATTTACTGGACAATAAATTTAGCTCCAGTTTTACCCCATCACCTCCAGTCACCTACCAGGAAATGCTTTCCAGCATTTCCCTACCGGTTTTCACTAGGGAGCAAGTCGCACTGTGATCTCTAAGGTCCAGAACACTGCTTCAATGGGCTCAGATAATATGCCAGGATTCCTTCTGAATTACAAGAAACATGACCCCGTCAAGCTCGCTAGAATCTCTGTTTAACCATAACGTCCAGATAGGCTTCATGCCAAACAAATGGAGAACTCCAACAATTATCCCTGTACTCAAGGGGGGTCTTCCACAGACCCAGCAAACAACAGACCTATAAGTCTGACTAGTCTCATATGCAAAGCCATGGAAAGAATTGTCATGGATCTGATAAACAATGGCATAAGAACCCTGTAAACACTGAACCCTACCCAGTTCAGTTTTGTATAAGGCTGGTCATGCCTACTAAACCTGGTGGGCTTTAAGAAGGTCACTAAAACTATCTGCAAGGGCAAAAGAGTGCACACTGCCTACCTCAACCTGACAAATGCATTCAACACAATACCTCACTCAGGTATTCTAAATAAACTTACAAAATTAGGCCTAAACCCATATTTCATCTGATGAATGGCCAACCGGTTTACTGATAGGACACAAGATGTCAGGAAAGGAGAATCTACCACCACAAAGAGGTCAGTCACCATCACAGTTTCTCAGGGATTAGTACTGAGGCATCTCCTTTTTGGCATTTACTTCTCTGAGGTCAGGGGCCTCTGGCTGATTAAGTTTGCAGATAACTGCAAACTAGATGAGGTCACTGAATCCCTTCTAGACAGACATCCCCTTCAAGAGGGCCTGCAACTGACAAACAACTGACAGCAGAGTCATAGACTAAAAACTCAATTTGAAAAAATGCATAGCAGCACTCGTAGGAAAGACAGCCATATCTGGAAATTACCACATTGATAATACACCCCTAAATGTAGTTAGTGTTAAAAGATCTTGGAATGCATGCTGACAACAACCTGACTTTTAACAACTATGTGTCTGCTGTGGTGAGAAAATCATTCTACTTTGCACAACTTATAAATAAGGGCATGACATCCAGGATATTGCTCTGCTATACTCAGCTCTCATCAAACCAATCACTGAGTAAAATGTACCCTTCAGCATGTGCCTGATCAGGCACTTGCAATAGCCTAAGTGACCACAAGAGGTTCCTCACAAAAAGAACATAGAGAGTGAACAACAAGCCCTATGCAGACCATCTCAGAGCCCTATTCCTGTACTAGTTCTGCTACAGACATATGCCCTGTAATCTATGTCTAACCCACAGGGGATCCTCTTATCCTACACTGATGGATCTGTTGTAATCTACAAGGCATCCTGTCATCCTACATTGATGGATCTGTTGTAATCTACAAGGCATCCTCTCATCCTACACTGATGGATCTGTTGTAATCTACAAGGCATCCTCTGATCCTACTCTGATGGATCTGTTGCACATCTACAAGGCATCTTCTGATCCTTCACTGATGGATCTGTTGCACATCTAGATGGCATCCTCAGATCCTACACGGATGGATCTGTTGTAATCTAAAAGGCATCCTCTGATCCTACACTGATTGATCTGCTGCACATCTAGAAGGCATCTTCTGATCCTACACTGATGGATCTGTTGTAACCTACAAGGCATCCTCTGATCCTACATTGATGGATCTGTTGCACATCTACAAGGAATCGTCTGATCCTACACTGATGGATCTGTTGTAATCTATAAGGCATCCTTTGATACTACACTGATGGATCTGTTGCTCATCTACAAAACAAGTAGCATCAGAAATACCTGAGCTAAGCAGACATACCTCATCTGCAACATTAGCTGGACATGTTGGAAGCACAGGTATGTGTCTCAACAATTACTCCTTCTCTGGAACAGGCTTCTCATCCGTGTGAAGTTAAGCTAATGCCTAACCCTATTCAAATGTAACTTGGGCTAATGGATGAGAAATCATAAATTTACCCCTGTTTTGCTACCTATGGACAGGGGCAGCCTCTGAGCACTTGAGGTGTGCAACCCTGTGTTGTAACCATAAAATTCCTTTGGGTGTTTTCACATGTATCAGCAATATTTTGATAAATTTGGGGTAAGTTTGGCTAGGTTTAAAATGGTCTTCAGCCAATAGCCTAGTAACCTCCTATAACCTATGAACTAAAAGCCAGAAGCCACATTGTGCAGATGACAGGGGCACCATTACAAAACATGAAGGTGACTATTGGTGTCCCACAGGACTAATTTCTAGGGCAACTTTTATTCGGTATTTACTTATCTGACCTATACATTAAAAATAAAGTCTGCAGATGACTGTGAACTTGGAATCATTGTCAAAAGCCCTTCTGACACAGATTTCCTGTAGCAGAAAGTTATACTTATAAATGCCTAGTGTATTGAAAATTGTCTTAAATTAAATGCTAAACAATGCAATATTATCACATTTGCAGACAAACCATCCTGCCAGCACATGACATTTATAGTATCCCAGTTCATGCTGAAAATGTGGTTAGAGACCTGGGAACCTGGGGTAATAATTCCGTCTCTTTCACCCACCATGTAGCTTAAGCTGTCAGGAAATCCTTATGCTTGATGCAGCTGATCGCCAAGTTAATAACATTCAGATCAGGTTATTGTCCCCTTGTATTCAGTACTGATCAGACCAATTATAGAATATACAACACTCCAGGGGCAGCTCATGGTATCAGACTGCTGGGCTGCAGCCCCCCCCCCAATTTTGAAATTAAAAAAATGTTTAAATAAAATGTTTAAATAGTGATTTTTTACACACTAGTAGCAGTTCGAACTGCAAACTAATGTGTAAAGCTAAAGATGCGATGTTTCGCAGAACTCGGAGTTTTGTGCATGCATGCTTGAGTTCTCCTTTAAAAAAGAAAAAAATATATATTTCTTGTTGCTGCACTGTTTTTAAAACAGTCCAGATTGGGAGGACTGCAGCCATCAATGAAGATGCCCAGAAGTCATTGCGGTTTTAACCCCAGTAAATTAGAACCTGACTGGACTGTTAAGTCAGCAACCACGTCACATAATCTGAGTATATGACATGGCTGCTGATTAGTCCTGTTGCTCTCGCGTTCTGTACTTTAAGATGAATGCAAAATAATTAGCAATTTTTTATGAGTAATTCTTATTAATGTATGTTACTTCATATATGTTCATGTGGATTCACTTTAGAACACTGAAAGCCCATATCACTGAAATTTAAAACACTGAGACCAAAATCTTGAAAATTCAAAATACTGAAAACTCCAAACATTGAATCCCGTAACATTGAAAAAAACATAGGAAACCAACATTTAATATATGCCAGCTCAACTACATACAGAAACAAATAAAAAAACAAATCATATTACACTTCTCCAAATATAAGAAGGAGGCTAGCCCACCTGCACATCCAACACCCCCTGCTTAAATATGTCAACTCCGAGATCGCACTACACAGAACAAAATGGCAAACATACCATTCCACACTTCATGACTGCCTGTTCAAATTGTAAAAAACTATCCTCAGCCTTTTCTTACAAACATTACTTCACTGTTAAAACATTACACATTACTATATATCTCTCCGATACTTAGCGGAGTTTCATAAGTAACCTCAGTCATGTTCCCTTCTTACTTGCCATACTACAGCATAACACATCTTAGTGTAGTGCGATCTCGGAGTTGATATATTTAAGTAGCAGGTGGTGTGGGGGGGTGCAGAGGGGTTTGCCCCCCTGCTTGTATTTGAAGAAGTGTAATATGGTTTGTTTTTTGTTTCTGTATGTAGTTGTGCGGGAATATAGTGCATGTTGGTTTCCTATGTATTTTCAATGTTATGGGATTCAATGTTTTGAGTTCTCAGTGTTTTGAATCTTCAAGATTTTTGTCTCAATGTTTTGGGCTTTCAATGTTCTAAAGTGAATCTGTTCATGTATATTTTTTATTTTTTTTTTATTTTTATTTTATTTCAAGTTTGATTACCGGGGTACTCCACTGGGTCAACATGGCCCATTTTCAGTGGAGGCCCGGGAAGAAAAGCTCCAAGAATACATTAAAAAGAAAAAGTTTACATACAGGATTTACAAGAAATACAAGCAAGGTCTAAGAATGCATTAGCAGTTTACAAATATGATTACAAGAGGTACAACCTAGTACCAGAAACAATTCTGTAGAACTGATTAAGTTAAGCTTTTTCTTTGAGTAAACATTAGCAGAAATGTCTTGAAACTTAGTGTTAAGGTTGCATAGATATTTGATAAGTATTGAGAAATTACAGGAATTTGAGAAATTGTGGATATGCTTTACATGCATATATTAGAGTAAAAAGGGGTACTCTATATTTACAATATTTACAAGTTTTGTTGAGCAAAAATAGCTGTAGGAGTGGAAGAAGTAAGGAGAGGAATAAAGCCACAGGAGAGTGCAGGGAGATTTGATAGAGATGAAAGAATATGTCTGAGGGAGGTATATAGAGATTATGTGCCAGCAGGGGAAGACTCTTATGGCTTGAAGTGATCAAAGCTTAAGTAAGGAGGGATTATGTGCTGTAAGGGGGAGACTCTGAAGGCTTAAGGTAATCAGAGCTTAAGTAGGGAGGAGGCAGGGGCATTTCCGTTTAGTAGACTGGTGTATGAAAAGCTGGGCTTTAAAATTTTCATAGTTTGGGGTGCTTCTTAGTAATTGAGGAAGGGAATTCCATTTTTTTGCCTAGAGCATAGAAGAGGAGCAGTTGGCCAGCAGGATGTTTGGGTTTATGGATAGCTATTAAGTTCTGATGTTCAGATCTAAGGGTTCTGTTGGGTATATAGGGGGGAAGGATATTATTTAGAGCAGGGCATTTTGTAGGCTGAAATATGAGTGTATGTGCTATAGAGAGTTGTAGGTAATCTAGGTGGTTTGGTAGTTCTAGCCAGTTCAGGGATTGTAGGGTGAGGCAGTGGTGAGTGGAAATTTTGGATTTGGAGGCAAAATTAGAGATTTTATTGTAGCAGCTTTCTAGTTTAGAGGTGGTAGAGGAAGACAGGTTGGTTAGGAGAGAAGCATCATATAGTAAGGAAGGAAGGAGAAAAGTAGAGGCCAGAGTGAGCCTAGTTGTATTTAAGAGAAAGTGGTTGTTCCTATACAACATACCTAGCTTTTGGTGGGTCTTTTTAATGTTCTGTTGTACATGTATATCGAACTTTAGGTGTTCATCAACTATTATACCTAGCAGTTTAGCCAAGGGGATGACTTTTATAGGTGTGTTGGTTTGGCTAAGAATTTAAAGTCATTTTTATTGAAGGAGTAGTTCTTAGTGGGTGGGAATAGTAGAATTTTGGATTTGCTTGCATTAAGAGAGAGGTGGTTTTGGTGCATCCAGTTTTCAGTTTTTGAGAAGGCAGTTTGGGTTTTAGACAGCAATTCAAATAGGTTAGAGGCAGAGCAGACTAGGGTTGAGTCATCCACGTATTGAATGATTTTGGTGTCAGGAATAGCAGTGTGAAAGTTATTTATGAAGATGTTGAATAGCATAGGTCCAAGGATGGATCCCTGTGGGACACCAGTGGGGGTGGGTAAGAAGGAAGAGATGGATTTTTTCCATTTGACAGCTTGAGATCTGTCTGATAAATAGCTGGAGAACCAGGATAGAGTTTTAGGAGAGATGTAAAGATTTGAGAGATGACAGAGCAGATGGTTATGGGAGATTGTGTCAAATATCTTGGACAGATCAAGAAGAACAGTAGAAACTAGCTGTCCTAAATCACGGGCTTGGTTGACAGTATCTAAGAAAGAAATTAGAATGGTTATGGTGCTGTGGCTAGGGCGGAAGCCATGCTGAGTATGTGTAAGGAGATTGTTTTGGGTCAGGAATGGGATAAGTTGGAGGTGGAGGCACTTTTCAAGGATTTTAGAAATAGGGGATAGTAAGGCAATAGGGCGGAAATTTGAGATGCTGGTATTTTTTTCTCCCTTATGGAGTGGGAGAATCAAGGCCGAGCACCAGAGTTTGGAGACATAGGATTCTTTTATTGATCTGTTTATAATGATACTGATTGGGAGAGCAATGTCATCTGCAGCATGTTTTAGGTAGGATCAGGGAATGTTGTCAGGTGCGTTAGAGCAGGGCTTAAGTTTGGATAGGAGTTTTTTTATGAGAGTTGTGGAGACGGATTTAAGCTCGAATAGAGGAGGAAGGTTATTTGGAAGGTTAGGGGGTGAGGGTGAAAGGTAGCTGGGTTATTGTTGGGAAAAGATTTTGTGAGGGAAGAAATGGTTTTGATGAAAAAGGAATTGAATTCAGAACCTAGTTGATGGTCAGTTTTACTTGGGTTGGGACATGGATTAGTTTCTGAGCCTGGATGGAGACGTGAGTTTATTGTCTTCCAGAATTGTTTTGGATTATTATAGTTATTAGACTGGAGCTTAGTGTAGTAGTTTTTTTGTCCTAATTGATTAGCTTTTTTGAGAGGTTACGGAGCTATTTATATTGAAGCAAGGTATTTGATAAATTGTTTTTTTGGTGAAGTTTCCACAGTTTGTCCCTTTGGTGCATTATTTGTTTGGTCTCTTTGGAGAGCCAGGGAACTGTGTTAGTTTTGATTCTTTTATTTCTAAGGGGGGCTATGGGGTTTAAAGTTTCAAGGAAGACAGAGTTGAAGTGGTCTATAGCTTTATTGAGGGGAAGGGTGTTGAGAATATGCCAGTTCATTTGTTTGAATATATTTGAGAAAGTAGTAGGGCTGAAGTTGCAAAGGTTGCGAGTAAGGATATATTGATGCTGGCATGGAGAAGAGCTAGTGGATTGATGAATGAAGGCTGGTAGATGGTCACTAATGGTATCAGGAATTGTGCCGGATTTGGTTATTTTATTAGGGTTAGAGACTTGGATCCAGTCTAAGGTGGCTCCAGGGGGATTAATTTTGTTAGGTCGGGTGATAGAGAGGATAGTCTGAGTGAAATTGTAGAGACTGATAGATAGGGAAGGAGAGGGGATGTTGAGTTTGTTCCAATCAATATTTACATCTCTTAAGATGTAAGTCTCAAAGGTAAGTTTTGTGGAAGCCCATAGGAGAATTTCTTCAAGTATTGATATATTATTACCAGGAGGGATGTAGAGGGCAATGATGGCTAGGATGTCAGATTGGTTATGGCTTAGCCAGGTATGGAATTGGTGAGATTTATTGTTAAGACTCTGAGCGTTTATTGTGAAGATCTTTAGGGTGTTGTCAGAGGTGGAAATAGTTATGGGGTTGGTGTTGTTACAGGTTAAGGGACCAGGGTTGGGGTGTATGTAACCTGATAGGAATAGTTTGTTAAAGGAGACATCCTTTAACCATTTTAGCTTGCAAGAAGTAGGTTTGGGAATATTATAGATTGGAGTTGGTAACACTATTCTGGCTTTGGTGGAGAAGATTTTAGAATGGAAAAGGTGCAGAGGGTTGGATTGAATGAGGGAAGGGGAGATAAAGTGAAAATGAAAGTAAGAGTGAGGGTACAGGGGAGTAAGTTTAGAGGTTGCTTTCGTTGTTAGAATTGGACAGGCAAGGGAGGTATAAGAAGTGGCTTGGTATAAAGGAATTAGTAGCAGAAGTAGGAGGTAGGGGTAAGGAGGATTTAATGTTGTAAGAAGAACATGTCAAGGAGGAGAAAGAGAGAGAGAAGTATGGATTATAAAGGAAACATTGTTATGATGGGAGCTAATATGTTGTAAAGTAATAGAGGTATTATGGGAATTAAGGGAGTGTGTAATAAAGTTTGGAGTTATATTGGAACTAGAGAAGAGAGGGGGAAGTATAAGTATGAGGGAGGGGTGCAACTGTAGGAGTGTATGTGGGAGGGTCATGTGAGGGTGGGGTAATGAGGAGAGGATGAGGATTGGCTGATTAAGCTGAGGGGTGCGTTAAGGCAAGAATATAGGTAAGAACACTGGGGGTGGGTGAGATTTGGGGGTAGGGTAGGGGAGCAGAGTGAGCCCAGAGGGCGAACGAAGTGGGAAGAGCCAAAACCTGTGAGTGCAGCAGAAAAAAGTATCAGCAGAGTCTAGTTTACTAGCAAAAGTAGAAAGATTTGTACTACAAGTGTTAGGCAAGGTAGAGTAGGTTAGCTTTTCAAGAGGGATTGTGCAAGTTGAAAGAAGATATTTACAGTTTAATGATGTTAGATCTCAGCCAGCTCATTAGTGGAAAAACTAAAAACCAGTTGGGAATGAACTGAGAAACTGGGGGTTGTATGGGCAGAGACTGCCACCTAGTGGTGGAAAACATAATAAGTAGCAGGGAAAGACCAAACCTGTGGTAGTTTGAAGTAAGTTCGAAGTTATGGAGAGTTAGAAGTAAATTCAAGGTAGGGGAGAAATTAGAATGGGGAAAGGGGTAGACTGGTCTGTGGAGGGCTGCTGTAGCACACACAAGGAGGTCAGACTCCTGACTAAACAAATAGCACAGCAAGTATACAGTAATTAAGTTCCTTATTTTAAGCACATATGTTAGCTCAAATCCTGTAAGAGGGTCTCCTTTAATGGAAGTTTCCAATGTGCCAGGCAAGCAGTTGGGATTCAAGGTGTCTTCAGGAATTAGTCAGAGGTATTCCTTTGTACTTAAATGCAGGGAGGGAGGACCCAGGGCTAAAGTAGTTAGCTCAAATCCTGTAAGGGGGTCTCCTTTAATGGAAGTTTCCAATGTGCCAGGCAAGCAGTTGGGATTCAAGGTGTCTTCAGGAATTAGTCAGAGGTATTCCTTTGTACTTAAATGCAGGGAGGGAGGACCCAGGGCTGAAGTAGTTAGCTCAAATCCTGTAAGGGGGTCTCCTTTAATGGAAGTTTCCAATGTGCCAGGCAAGCAGTTGGGATTCAAGGTGTCTTCAGGAATTAGTCAGAGGTATTCCTTTGTATTTAAATGCAGGGAGGGAGGACCCAGGGCTAAAGTACAGGGTGCAAGAAGGGCAGTCTGGACTGCTGCACCAGAGAGGGGAGGCTGAATGTTTGTTTAAAAATATTTCTAACGTGTTGTAGCTTTTCACCCTGGACATATGCTTTAAAGTTAAATGTTTTTTTCTTTTGTTTTTGTTTTTTTCCTTGACAAATCTGGTTGCGGAAACCCAAATAAACAAAAGCAAAATAAATAAAATGAAATGTATACTTGGTTGGCATACACAAGCTGTGACTAATGTTTCTGTCAAAAAAATGAAAGTAATACAAGTATGCAACCCATCTGTTACTTTTATTTCTACTTTAATCCTGACAGGGTAAGAAGCAGCTACTTCACTTAGGTAATGGGGGGAGGGGTTGTGAATGAAATTAGTTGACTGGATTTGCTGTTTACTGGTGTAAGCGGGGCTTTGCAAGATTAATATGCATTTGGATACAGTCAGCTGTCATACAAGCCTTTAACTACTGTTCATGTGCAACAGAGTAAATTAATGCAATCATTGCTATTTTTGTTCTAATCCTGGCAGAGTCAAAGCAGATACTTTAGGTCGGCATTTGATATGATGGCTGTTTGTGGATGAAATGTTTGGCACTGTAGCTTTGGTGTAATAATTCTGGATTTGCGGGACTAATGTGTATACATGCATCAATTCAATACAATGATGAAAACACTATTACTAATGCTGGTGAGTCCAAACCACCTTCTGTAGGTAGATAACAGGTATGGGGGGGTGTTTGTAAATGAAATGAGTGGCCATTTACTGTTGTAATTCTGGCTTTCGAGACTAATGTGTAGGGGGGTAGCATACAGACTGTGACTATTGTCTCTTTACAGCAGAAATTAAACTAACACAAATCTATTATTATTTTAATGCTGGAATGATCAAAGAAACTGTAGTGGGCAGTGAAATGACTGACACTGTTGTATTTTTTTGAATTCTGGCTTTGCAGGAGTAATATGTATTTGGAAAAAGCAAGATGGAATGCAAACTGTGACAGTGTGTGCATTAAAAATACATTAATAAAAGCATTATTGTTATAATAATAATTATTATTGTTATTATTATTATTTTTTTTCTCAGTCCTGGCCAGGCAAAGCCAGATACTTTAGGTAGGCCATGGGCATGGGGGACTGTTAATAAAATGAGTGCTGTTCATGAAGATGTACTTAAAATGTAAACAACGGTGGCACTTAATCATTTCTGTAGCATGTTTACTTCAGGGTTACGACTGCCACAATACCAGAATGAGTGAGTAGACTGTTACAGAGGCTTAGCTAAAACCTATTAATGTTAGAAACTTGACGTTTGATGAGATGTTAAGCTCGGACATCAAAGGGTGTATGTGACCTGAAGAGAATGGTAGAAAAGGATAGAAAGCATGAACAGTCTGCAAAACATTTTGACAACCAAATGACTCTAGCAATGTTAGGCACCATAGATATTAGGTCTCAGTTAAGTACTGGATACCAGTTAGTGCAAGACGCAACAAGAAAGTGGAAGCAAACAACCTGTTCTATCACTTATAACTGACAGCATCAAGCTGTGTGTTGAAGAAGTAGCTTTAAGAGGCCATGATGAATCAGAAGACTCACTGAGTGCTGGAATGTTCCACAGACTGGAAGACTTCACCTGCAGGACTGATTGGATGTTGACTGAATACATAAAAACTTCAACTGTTTTTAAAAGAACATCAAAAACCATTCAGAATGAACTCCTGGACTGCATGCTATCAATATGCAGAGAAGAAATAAAAAAGAGATTCAAACTGCAACATTTGTAGCAGCAGTTACAGAGAAAACCATTGATGCTGCAGGGCTGTGGCAAATTCCCATTGTGTTCTGTTATGTTGTCAATGTCCAGGTGCTGAAACATTTTTGGGGATATTTTTTATCACCTGGACAGACTGTAGAGCTTAAGAGAACAGTTGAAGGAAGTATGGGGACCAGCATGAAAAAGTGGTTCTTCAGAGTTATGATAGTGCATCTGTTATGAGTGGGGTTCGGCATGGAGTCCAGGTCATCATAAAAAAGGAATTTAAATATGCTTATTATGTACACTGCTATGCCCACCAACTTAATCTGGTAATGCAAAGGGCCACACTATATAATACTGAAGCAAGGACATGTTTTTTTTTTTAACCTCTTGGTGGAATTCCAGCTTTTTTCTCATGTTCAGTTCAAAGACAAGCTGCTCTGGACAATATAGTAGCACAACACATGCCACAAATGTCTGGAACATGGTGGAATTTTAATATCCATAGTGTAAATGCAGTGTATGAAAACTTGGACTTGATGTCAGAGTGTTTTTGTTATTTGTACAAGTGTCAAACAGCTGCTGCAGCAACTGCACAGGAAGCAAACAGGCCATTGCGAACAGTTGAAGATGATGAATTTAAGTTTTGGCTGACTGTTTTCCATCATAAAATGTCCCACGTTGACATTCTATACAGGTAACTTCAGTGTTGTACTATAGATGCAACCACAGCTGAAATGTGTGCACATATATTTTTGAATGCAGTTGACAGTGTCAGATCAGATATCAACAGCACTGCAGAACAGGACCCACAGACAGACAACATCCTGGCAAGATGTATGAGGACAATCGAGATCCCAATCATTGCATGACACATTGTCGGTTGCTACAAATGAAGTGTGCGATGTCATAAAGTTCTAGACAATATCAAAATTTGAATAAACTGGGCATTTTCCACCTTCTCATCTGCTACCGCCTGAAAACTTTTCAACATACATATAAGAGTTTCCAGAAAATCTCTTCCCAGCAATAATAGAAACTATCCATTCCTGTTGAGGGGGCAACTTAGAACACAACTTGAAGTGGTGTATCACTGTGAAGACTTTGCAGCAAGTAGCAGTGCAATCAAAATGCTAAAATTCTTGGTGGATGACTCATTAACCAGTGTTTTCAGAGTTTTACAATGTGTTGTTGATTATATCATCACACCAATGTCAACAATGAAAAGAATTAAAACATTTCATCATAATACAATGAGGTTGAAATGGTCTCCCTTGAGTGTCCAGAAAAAGGAAAGAAAAATCAAATCCAGTATGACCTCACGTGTTCCAGACCAGATGACAGCTTCTCTTTGGATGCAGAAAGAGTACTAAGCATGTTTCCAGCATACTGCCTATGTAAGTCTTTGAAATGACCTACACATGCTTTATCATAATACAGCGAATACTATGTTTGCTTTGGAAACTTGAAATGGTCATTTGTGGGTCCAGAAAAAGGAAATAATCAAAAACAGTATGACCAGATGTATTCCATACCAGACCACAGCTTCTGTTCAGGTGCAGAAATGGAGTACAAAGTACTGTTTGAAGCATACTGCAGAGGTAAGTCTTCAAATCAACCTGTATACATGTGTAGCAATGTTGTCTGCCTTCCAGCTGTCATAACTATAATAGAAAATTGTATGGACCTTGAGATCATCTTATTTGAATTGTGAATAATAAATTAAGAAAGTACAATAAGATCTCCAAATCTCCTTACTTTTCATTTGGCATTGTACAAAATGCAAATTACTTCATACCGTATGGTGTATGTTTACCACATTATATATAGTCATAATAGCTTAATGCACTCAAGACCAACCACGTTTTCATTGTTTAGAGGTGTTACAGCAGAACCTAAACACCTCATAAACTCTGAAGTGCGCTTTAGTCTAGTATTGATTAGTAAACTACTCAGCATGTGCAATAGTGACCAAGCACTTATTTTATGTAAATTGGTAAGCATAGTTAGGGTTGGGCGACCGCGGTGGTGCAGTGGTTAGCATTGCTGCCTCACAGCAAGAGGTTCTCTGGTTCAATTCTTGGCTGGGGTGCCCTTCTGTGTGGAGTCTGCATGTCTTCCCTGTGGTCACGTGGGTTTCCTCCAGGTACTCCGGTTTCCTCCCACATCCCAAAGACATGCAGTAGGTGGATTGGACACTCGAAATTGGCCCTAGGTGTGCGTACGTGTGTGCCTTCTATGGAAGGTTGGGCACCGGGCTGGCAACTCGACACCGTAAAAACTCCACTGCCAATCATGAGCAGACAGATGATCTGCTGTGGCGACCCCTAACTGGGAAAAAGCTGAAAGAAGAAGAAGGTAAGCATAGTTAGGGTTGATCCCACTGTAACATAGCTCTGCCCCTTTCTAGTTGGCCACATCCCTTTCTAGTTGGCCACACCCATTCATCTGTCTCCTACAGTCCCCCCTTTGATTTGAAGTCATCAGCCACAACTGCAACACTCCCTTTGGATTGTACCTCAACAGACATATCAAACAGATGGAAAGACCTCAGATATAGCCAACCTGCTGGCAGACAGGTTCAGTGAAAACTTCACCCCCTTATTTCCCCATCAGTAAACCAGGACATCCCCAGCACCTGCCCCCCCTCATCACCAGGGGGCAGGTCCTTAATGCCCTCTCAAAGGCAAAAAATACAGTCTCCATGGGACCCGATAACATCCTTAGCTGTATCCTACATGAACTCAGGCATGAGCTCTCAGCTCCATTAGACACCCTATTCAACCAAAGCCTGAGCACTGGCTTCATCCCAGCTGAATGGAGGACAGCCACTGTCATCCCGCTACACAAAGGTGGAGTAACCACCGACCCAGGCAATTATAGGCTCATCAGCCTAACTAGTTTGATCTTCAAGGCCATGGAATGCATTATCATGGACTTTATAAACAAGGACATTGGCAATCTCCAAATGCTTGACCCCACACAGTGTGGTTTTGTCAAAGGGAGATCATGCCTGTTAAACTTGTCCGACTTCTTTGAAACAGTCACCAAAGCCATGGACAAGGGGAAGATGGTGCACACCACCTACCTTGACCTAGCCAAAGCCTTTGACATGATTCCCCACTCGGGCATAATAGATAAATTCTCCCAGCTAGGCATCAACCCGTATGTTACCAGATGGATAGCTAACTGGCTCACTGATAGAACCCACTCAGTCAAAGTAGGGGAAGCCACCTCTAGTAGTAGACCCGCAATGAGCAGTGTACCCCAAGGATCAGTCTTGGGCCTCTACTCTTTGGGATATACTTTTCTGAGGTGCAAGCCAAAACCAGTGGTCTGTGGCTGACCATGTTTGCAGATGACTGCAAGCTGGGCACTGTCTTAAATTCCTCTAGTAATGTGAACATCCTCCAAGAGGGCCTTACCCAAACTAATGACTGGTGCCAGAAGCATGGCTTCAAACTAAATACCAAAAAATGCATAATTATCTCCTTTAGGGAAAATGTCATCCCCACTAATTATCACATTAACAACAACATACTAATGACGCAATCAGTTGTGAGGGACTTGGGCACCCAGGTTGATAGCAACCTGACTTTTGACCACCACGTTGTCTCCATTGTACAGAAGGCTTTCCACATAGCCCACCTCATAAATAAGGGTATTGCATCCAGGAACAAGGAGGTCATAACATCCCTGAACTCATCCCTTATTAGACCCATTATTGAGTACAATGCTCCCTTCGGCATGTACCTTGCCGATCACATGCAGCAGTTGTAGAGACCACAGAGGTTCCTAACCAGGAAAATCCAGGGTCTCAAACACCTATCCTATACAGATAAGCTAAAATCTCTGTCCCTCTACTCAGTCTCTTACAGATTGCTCAGAGGTGGCCTGTGTCTGGCATACAAGGCCATTTCAGACCAAGCCTCGATGGAGTTGCTGCATATGCATAAGACAAACTCCACTAATGCAACCCGCATGCAAAGCCTTAACTGGTCTGTGACATTAAGCAAACTTGTTGGTGGGATAGATTTGTGTCTCAAAGACTTCCCCCGTCTGTAGAATAGACTCCCTCTCCATGTCAAGCAGAGTACCTCTCTAGCCCTCTTTAAGTGGAAACTGGATGACTGGATGGGAAACAGAAAATATACCCCTGGGATCCCACATGTGTCCCTGCTGGACAGGGGAAACAGGTGCTGATGCTGAGGGAAGATGGGCAAAATCCTTGGCTACCCTTATAAGGGCCTCCGGGCCAATAGCCTAGTATCATCCTATGAACCTAACAAAGATGGTCTCAGGCTTAAAACCCCTGACCTAAAATGGTAGAAGCACTGTTCTTCTTCTTTTCTTTGTTTTATAGTGTCCGTAAAGGAGCTGCTTTGTCTTCTGAACAAACAGGGACCCAGTAATCCGGGATCTCTTTCACTTTCACAAATCCAACAATCACACAAATACCAGAACAAATTATCTAAATCTGTTTCAGAAGATCAATTAAATGAGGTGGAGAGACAGTTTTGCTATTCATATGTTCACGGGTTGGTGCTAGGCTATCGGCCCTAGGGCCTATACAAGCCTAGTCATAACAATTCCCTGGCTATTTCTTACCACACTATTTACTTCCCTGACCCCTGTCTAGCAGGGCGATAGACGTGATCCCCTGGGTGAATTTCCTTTCTCCCATCCAATCGTCAAGGTTCCTTTTGAAAAGGGCCAAAGAGGCACTCTGCTTGACATGTATGGGCAGTCTATTCCAGAGTCTGTGAAGTCTCTGGGTCAAGACCCTATCCCTCCAGCATGTTTTGTTTATTGTGATGACAAGGTTTAGATCCCTGGAACGTGTGGCTCTGAGGGATTGGGATTTCTTTAAGTGTAGCATGTCCAACAGCTCTGGGTTTGAAATGGACTTGTATGTTAAGAGATCGCCCCTGAGTAGACGATATGTGACGGAGTATAGCTGGAGTTTTTTAAGGTGGTCAGCATAGGGCATCTGCTTTAGGCCTGTGATTTTTTTAGTGAGGTATTTCTGCGGCCTTTCCAGTTGTTGCAGATGTCTTGAGAGGTACATACCAAATGGGGTGCTGTATTCTATAATGGGTCTAATGAGGGATGAGTACAGTGGGACAATGACGTCCTTTTTTCTGGGTGAAAAGCCCTTCGTGATGAGGTGTGCCACATAGAAGTATTTCCTGACTATTGTGGCAAAGTGGTTATCGAAGGTGAGACCACTGTCCACCTGTGTCCCTAAGTCTCTTATCACACTTTCGGTGTTTAGTGTACTGCCACCTATGTGGCAATTCATGGGTACATGTTTTTTCCCAAAGGGGATAACTATACATTTCTTGGCACTGAGCTTGAGCCCATGGCTCTGGCACCAAGCATCTGTTTCTGTAAGGCCCTTTTGTAGAGTATCCACATCATTTGGGGATTCAATAATGGCTCCCAGTTTGCTGTCATCTGTGAACTTTGTTAGCCAGTGTCCCTTAGTGTTGGCCTGTACTTCAGAAAAGTAGATGCCAAACAAGAGTGGTTTCAGGACTGAACCCTGAGGTACTCCACTTGTCACTTGTCTGGAGCTGGATTTGGAGTTGGCTACTTTTACAGTGTGGGTTCTGTCAGTAAGCCAGTTGGCAATCCATCGAGTGATGTAGGGATTAATGCCCAGCTTAGTAAGTCTATATATGATTCCAGAGTGGGGGACAGTGTGAAAGGCCTTGGTGAGGTCGCGATAGGCTGTGTGGATGACCTTACCCTTGTCCATGGCTCTGAAAACCGATTAGAAGAAGTCAATCAGTTTCAAGAGACAAGATCGGCCCTTCACGAACCCAAACTTTGTAGGGTCCAGTGTTTGAAGGTTGCCAATGTCTTTGTTTATAAGTTCCATGATAATACGTTCCATGGCCTTGCAGATCAGGCTTGTCAGACTGATGAGGTGGTAGTTCCCGGGATCCAAGGTGGATCCCCCCTTGTGGAGTGGGATAACTGTAGCTGTGCACCACTCAGTGGGCATGAAGCCTGAGGTGAGGCTATGATTAAACATGACACTTATGTGAGGTGCCAGTTCATTTTGTAGTTCATGTAGTACACAGCCCGGGATGTCATCTGGTCCCATGGATGCTGTATTCTTAGCTTTGGAGAGTGCATTTTTTTATCTGTTTGGCCACTATTACCAGAATTTGGCAATCTTCCGGTATTGAGATGGGCTGTTTAGGGGGTGAGAATGGGGTGAAGCTGGCACTGAATTAATCTGCTAGGATATTGGCAATATCCTTGGGATCAGTATATTTAATGCCATTCTGTTGTAGCTCAGAGCAGATCTGAGCATTGCCATTTAGATTCTTGACATAGTTATAGAATGCCTTGTGGTTGTCTTTGGAATCTTAGGCAATTTTATTTTCATAACTAGCTTTGGAGGATTTTATGAGGGATCTCAGCTTCTTACTGAGGCTGAGGAGTTTTTTGCATCCTGGGATTTTCCTCTTTTCTGCAACTGTTTTTATCTTTTGTTGAAAAGTTTGTTTATGGCAGGGGACCACCAGATTGGCTTCCTTTTTTTGGAGGGGAGCATCTTGGTCCTATTTGGAATGGCATGATTCATGCATGAGTGGATGTGCTCGTACAGTGCCTTAGTTTAGGATTCAACAGTCGAACATTCAGTTCCTGTCTGGATAGGTGTTATGAAGTTTGTCACTTCTGACTTGAGTAGCATGAAGTTGACTTTGGAGAAGTTTTTTATGGAGGTTTCCTTACTGGGGGTGGGATGTGGATGTTAAGGGTGATTAGCTTATGATCAGACCTGACCAAAGAGGGGGTGACCATAGGTGTGGAGAATCGATTTCCCATGTTGGTAATGACAAGGTCTATGATATTGGAGCCCCTGGTGGCACTATGCATTAGTTGATCCAGGGCGTTGGAATTTATGAATTCCAGGAACCGTTGAGCAAAGGTGTTGGTACATGAGTAGTTTTCCCAGTTAATGGCAGGGTAGTTGAAATCACCTAGTATTCGGGTGTTTGGTTGTATCTTAATATTTTTCAGTATGTTTAGAAAGGTATAGTGAAAATCTTGGGGCATGGTGGGGGATCTGTAGCAAGCTACAGTTTGGATTGCAGTCTTATCTAGTGTTAGTTGCACCTGGAGAATTTTAGATGCATTGTGTTGGGCAACTAGTCTGGTGGTGTGAATATCCTTGGTGAATATGGACATTCCTCCACCTTTAGGGTTTAGGTCCTGGTTTGGTGGCTGAAATGTGTGGTAAGAGTTGCAGCCTGGTAATGCAGCCTTGAACCAGGTCTCAGTTACTGCACAGATATCAATGTTCTCCATTTTTAGGAGTGCCTCGAGAGAGTGCATTTTGAGGTTTATAAATTCTAGCACTGAGTAGCATTACCTTCAGATTTTGCATGCTTGTACCTGTTATGGTGGTGGTTTTGTCCTTTGAACTTTGCCTAAAAAAAGGCTTAGCCAGTAACCTGAATTCCAGGGGCGACAGGTGCAGACCATCTCTGGCAAAGCATCGTGGTCTGTCAATCATGCCATCCCAGGCAGACAGATACTGGATCCCCTTTGAATGACACCAGAAGCTTAGTCAATTGATGAAGTCAGTCATTTTGTCCTTATATTGTGGTATCATTCTGGGCAAAGGTAGGATGCCACTCAGGGCTAGGTCATACCTGCCTGGGCCACATGATCCGAGAGCTCTTCCATGTCTCTTTTCATGTAGTCCAGGGAGGTATGTCTCAAGTCATTCACTCCAACATGGACAATGACAGAGTCATATTTGTACTTGTTGAGTGCATGCATTATGTGGTGGGTCC
This sequence comes from Protopterus annectens, assembly GCF_019279795.1. NCBI lineage: Eukaryota > Metazoa > Chordata > Ceratodontiformes > Protopteridae > Protopterus > Protopterus annectens. The sequence continues at coordinate 529,620,226 of NC_056742.1, read as the reverse complement.
TGACACCCGACAAGCAGTTGAATGGGACATCAGTGTGCCTGACTATAGAGTCACCTATGACTAAAGTGTTAGGTACATTGTCTTGCCTTAGGGGCTGTTGCTGGGTGGCACACTGGTGTTGTGAGCTATGTGACACTTTGGTTGTGAATGGTGTTTGTTTGTGTTTCAGCTTCAGAGGTCCTTGTTGCTTGGGCAGGTTACAGTTAAGGGACTCCACATATGTGGATTTAATTTTGCTATGTGTGGGTGTTGGTGGTGTGGGTTGAAAAGGGCTGTGTGTTGCTTGAGGTGTAGTGCGGGTGTTAACCTTCTCCTCTTGACTGTCTAGCACAAGCTTGGGTGGAGATACCTTTGCTTTCAGTTTGGCTATTTAAGTGCATCTCTCACAGGTTGTAGTGTTGAGTGGTAGGAGGAGAAGGTTGTCTGTGTACATGAGGCAACTGCTGCATTGCCCCAGTATGCCCAGATTCACCAGGTAGACAGGAGAAATCACTGGAAGCTGACCCTTGGACATACCTGGTTTGGTGCTTTTTTTTTGTAAAGTACAGGAGTTGGTTTCCCTTACCTTAGCAAGGTACTTTGCAATTATAGGCTGTTTAGTACTTACAATTAATTTCTCCTTATTAACAAGGAGAGTTGAGTGCTTGTATCAGTTTAAGGCTTCCTAGTGCTTTCCAGCAGGTATTAGAGCAAGTGCTAGTCACAGGGATGCTTAAAGGTAAGATGAAAAAAAATGGTTTATCCTAAACAATGCAGTGTGCACTAGATAAGTTACATGTGAAAGTAGGTAACTTAAGTTTTACCTGTCTAAAAAGTTACGTTTTAGTGGAGATTCATTATTTTTAAAACAGCAAGACAGACTGAAAGGAGGTGGTCACTTTTGTATTCTGGTACTATGGAATACAGTAGGATGGGCAATACATTTAAATAGTTAAAGGGTGTGATTTCACAAAATAATAATTTTGTGCTTACTCACACAAGCCAGTGAAAGCAGAGAGGAAATGAGATATATGGTCAAATTAACATAAGAGGCAGGCAACTAGAAAGACAGTGGTATTTAAGAACACAACAGTAAGCAGGTGGTAGGGTGGGGAAAAAATTCTGCCTGACTCACAAGAGACAGAGCTGTGGTCTCTTTTGAAGTTTTAATATTCAGTTAAAAGCAGAGTACATGTAAAACACAAGGTAAAGAAAACAAATCAAAGTATTCAAAATATAAAAAGGCAATAAAGTAATACAAAATACAACAAATAAAAAGCAAACTAACCTTTCCTTCACAGCAAAGTGTAGCAGAGTCTGGGTGAGCCTTTCTAGTAAAGCTCTAAAATATTTTATTTTACCCCTTAAATAGAAGGTTTAGTTCCTAGCTCCACCCCTCAGTTCACAAATGATTAACCTTAAGTGACCTCTTCTATCTTATGTATGAGTCCTTAATTGATCAGTTCTAATTTCTGCCTGACTCACAAGAGACAGAGCTGTGGTCTCTTATGAAGTTTTAATATGCAGTTAAAAGGAGAATATAAGGAAAACACAAGGTAAAGAAAACAAATCACAATATTCAAAATATAAAAAGGCAATAAACTAATACAAAATACAACAAATAAAAAGCAAACTAACCTTTCCTTCACAGCAAGGTGTAGCAGAGTCTGGGTGAGTCTTTCTAGTAATCCCTCACCTCTGGAAAAGACCCCCCCCCCGCCCGATAAAGCAGTGTGATACTCTATCTTCCTCCAAACAAAGCCTGAATAATTGGATAGATATTCATACACTCACCTCGGACATGACTGGCATAGCCCTCTTAGAGAAGGGAGGTACAGTCCAGGGTGGGAACTGGCAAGGGATAATGCTCACATGACTTAGTAGCCTTGAACTTTCTGTCATTCTAGTGACACAGCTATTAGAATGTTGTCTAGCAATAGTCATAAAATGTTTGTTTGTTTGTTTATGTTTGTTTGTTTATCTTTGTTTGTGTCCTACTTCAGTGAGGTAGGGAACTGATCCCAGTGGAACAATTTCAGACTTATCTTGTGAGGACATACTCAGTACAGGTACCAAAGGCAACTAGTTCAAATCGACAATATCTATACATCAGTTAGAAGTAAAAACTAACAAAAATTATTTCTGTATACTTGCTGGAACTGGAATAGCAAATATTGAATTACTGCATGGAAAGTAAGAAGATTAGGGAGTGGGATTCATAATTATTGAGGAGGTCAGTGCATGAAAAGATCCACAATTAATAGTACAAGCAGTCTGAGCAAAGAACTGCATAATTAAAAGGAAGCTAGTGGGAGAAACAATGCTAGGCTGTTCTGTGGCTGGAGCATTACAACAGTAAGGCACACAACACATGTGATGCACCACACAATGAGGGCAGGCTAGTACAGCTGAGTCCATTGTAAATCAGTAGTTCCCTGGACCTGCATGTTTGTGGATCACCTGTCGCACAGCATAGTGTTGCACTATAGTGCTACTGTGACACTAGTAACACTACACCATTGCACTACTGTTGTACAAACACTGTATGTAAGACCACACTAGTCAAACATCTTGGTTAATGTAACACCCATTATTCTCTTCTAACACTGATTGTTTTTTTCTTAACTCAGCCTGGCTCTCATGGTGCAACCAACTCCTTTCACCCTTGCTCCACTCAGGCTCACTCCGCTCCCCTACCCTACCCCCATTCCCATCCACCCCACATCAATTACATTTATTTTCACCAAACCACTCCCACTTAGCAACAACCAGTCATTAAAAGACTTTAATTATCCTCATATAAAACACCCCCAAATACTACCTACTCAGCAATTCTAGGCCTACCTGATTGACTACCTATCAAACACTCAAACCACCTAACTGCTTATCACCAGTCTCCACTAATACCCCCATCTCACCCAAATACTACAATAAAATCCCTCATAAAATCTACTGGTCAAACAATATTAACTACAGCCCATTTTTCTTCTTCCTTAATATACATTCTAAATAATTCCCTAAATAAAAAGCTACCATTGTATACCTCAGTTCTTTAATGCCCTCCCTAGCCACTCACCTAACCACTTATCACTCATAACCACACCTCACTCCTGTTGTAAAATCACATCCCCTTTTCCACAACACAAGAAACACCTAAACATTGAGATATCCTCAGAATTTTATAATTCCACATTCATCAAACAATTTACTCACACCATACCTGTCTACCATAGTACAACTAATATCTCCATTAGATATCACAGACACATCTCTAAGCTACTAAATACTCTTGTTACTATAGTTTTTAAACTTATGATAAGCAAAGACATTCATCCAAATCCAAGTCCCAAAACCACCCCACCAACAAAAAATCTCCCATCCGTCCCAGAATACAATTTATCTATCTTAAAGATTCAGATCTACTAATTTCCAACTTAAACCTAAGAAGCACCATTAATAAGATTCAGTAACTCCATGCCCCTTTTTCACTCTACTCACCAGAAATCACCATCTTAACTAAAACCTGGCTTAAACCACATATTAACAACAATCAGATAATTCCTTCAGGCTACAATATTCTTGGAGTAGATAGAAAAGATAAAAGAGGTGGAGGATTAGCCATAATGTTCAAAAAACAATCTTATAT